>NC_064616.1:968303311-968606342 GCF_023898315.1 Schistocerca nitens | reverse complement strand
ATTTCCAATGCGAGAGCACCATTTTACAGCCACAGTTAGAACCGAGGCCCTTCCGTCTCAAATTAGGTACTCGATGCCTCGCTCGGCACCTGCGCTGTTGACTGGTCGGCTACTGGCTACTGACTGCCTAATTCTGCTCTCTCGCTTCCCGCTCAGCCTGAGCGCAAATTCCACCCATTAGCTCGTGCCACACCATTTCCGTACCGGAGGGGAACCACTATGTCTTTTACATTGTATAATAGAAAGTCCCTAAGTATGAACCAGTTTTTACATTGCAGTTTCTCATACATAAACGAACATATTTAATAAAATTCCAGCAAAGAAATGAAGCAGTAAAGAGTAATCACTTTATACTTCACATAATATATAACACTGTATAAACTACTCACTATCGATTATGGTGTTACGCTATGTAAAATCACTAAGCTGGTCTAAGGCTTTCATTCAGTTCCTTGTTGACCAGTCTATTGTGGCAGGTGAAGATAGCAAAACAAAAGCCGAAGTTTTAAATTTCACGTTGAATAAATCGTTCAGATGGTAGAATCGTGCAAACACACAGTCGTTTTACCATTGGACAGACGCCCGTATGATCGACATAGTAATAAACATCCCTGGTGTGGAGAAACAACTGAAGGAGTTGAAAAAAAAAGTCACAAGGACCGTATGGAATCTCATTTCGGTTCTACAAAGAGTACTGCATGACATTTTCGTCTTACCTATCCCGCATTTATATTGAATCTCTCGCTCATCACAAAGTCCAAAGTGACAGGAAAAATGGGCAGATGATTTCAGTATATAAGAAGGGTAGGAAAACGGATCCGAAAATTACAGACCAATATCCCTTACTTACATTTGCTGCAGAATCCTTGAACATATTCTCAGTTCGAATACATTGAACATTCGTGAGACTCTGAAGCTTATGTCCACGAATAAGCATGGTCTTAGACAGCATCGATCGTGTGAAACTCAGCTTCCCCTTTTCTCACATACTGCGAATTACTGATGAAGGGCAACAGGCAAGCTGTTAACTAAGGTACGAGCTTATGGAATGAGTTCACGGAGATGTGAGTGGGTCGAAGACTCCTTAAGTAACAGAACCCAGTATGTTGTTCTCGACGTCGAGCGTTCATCAGAGACATGGATAGCGTCAGGAGTGTTCCAGGGAAGTGTGATAGGATCGATGTTGTTCTCATATACATAAATGATTTGGCAGAAGGGCTGGACAGCAATCTGCGGTTGTTTGTTGATGATGCTGTGGTATACGGTAAGGTGTCGAAGTAGACAGACTGTAGGAAGTTATAAAACGACTTAGATATAATTTACAGTTGATGTGATGAGTGGCTGCTAGCTCTAAATATGGAAAACTGTAAGTTAATGCGGTTGAGTAGGACGAACAAACCTGTAACATTCGGATACAGTACTACTAGTGTCCTGGGCACAGCGATGCAAAACGATATGAAATGGAACGAGCATGTGAGAACTGTGATAGCGAAGGCAAATGGTCGACTTCAGTTGATTGGGAAAATTTTTGGGAAGAGTGGTTCACCTGTAAAGGAGACCGCATATAGGTCACTGATGCGACCTGTTCTTGAGTACTGCTTGAGTTCTTCAAATACGTACCAGGTCGGACTGGAAGAAGACATCGAAGCAATTCAGAGGCGGTCTCCAAGATTTGTTACCGGTAGTCTTGAACAAGATGTAAGTGTTACGGAGGTGCTTCTGGAACTAAAATAGGAATCCCTGGAGAGAAGGCGATGTTCTTTTCGAGAAGCACTATTGAGAAAATTTAGAGAATCGGTATTTGAAACTGACTGCCAAATGATTCTACTGCTGCAGACATACATTGCTGGTAATGACCACGAAGATAAGATGCGAGAAATTATGGCTCATATTGAAACACGTATGTATTCATTACCAGCGATGGCGAGGCATGACAGAATCTCTGACCAGAGAGTTATTTATCGTTGCTAGTCTGCGCTTGACCGCGCGAGACGACAGTTGTGTGTGGCGAGTCGGCAGTCAGTAGTAGTACTCAGTCTGGTACAGTAGTGAGTAGAGAGTGGGCGGTTGTACTGAGTAGCGTCGGCATGCGTCGACGGCGTGTTCTTCTTACGACTCTGGTCAGGATTGTGGTGGACGATGAGTTTTGTTATAGAAGGTAATGAAACAGCATTGCGCATATTTAATAATGTTGAAACGTCCCCTTTGAACAATTTTACAGGACTGTGCTTAAACTGACACACAATATTTTTTAGCGCAACGCAATCTGACTTTCAAAATTCCCTACAAAAGAATGGCCCTGACTAACATTAAACTATACCTTTCACAAATCACTTACCTCAAAAAAATCTTCGCTACTCAAGCTACTGCAATACAGCGACCGCCACTACTGCCAGCTAAATAAAAGATTCAAACTACTGAAGGCACTAACTACTGATAGGGATAGTTAGCAAATGAAAGATATTAATAGAGAACAAACAATGTATTTACCTTGATATCATCATATATAAATATAGCAGTTCATGACAAATTTCAAAACTCCGCCATCTCTCTCCCCACATCCACCACTGCTGGCGGCTCACCTCCAACTGCGCAACGCTACGCGCTGTTAACAGCCAGCTGCCTAACACTACAATGGCGAGTATTACAACAATGCAAAGCAGCCACAGACTGCACACAGCACAGCCAGTGATTTTCATACAGAGGTGGCGTTACCAATAAAAAAACCTAAACAGCCTACTTACATAGCCTCCATGCTCCCCACAAAAAATTTTACAAATTGGTTTGGGCAGTGCCCAATACAGATTTGAAAAAATTTTTCATAATTACAATAACAAAGAAATCAAATGCACACACTTATTGATACAATGTTGGTCAAAAGCTCAAATTTTCTCACAGTCCATAAAGACAGTCCTGATCGTTCATGACGTTAAAATAGCAGTGTTTTTCTCAAAGTCTGAGCAGTAAAAGAAAATGCACACGGAAGTAATGGATTTCCATGCAGTCTTGAAGAAGTAGTGTTGTCCTTCCAACGGAAAGGCAGTGCTGACTCTTGACATGCCGGCAGGTAATGGGCCACAACAGAGCAAACCCACAGCTGAGTCACTCAAAGTTTTGAAGAATATTGGTAGGTAGGTCATCACAGAGCAGACCCACTGTAGTCCTGGTAGAGATTACGGTATTGGTGGGCCACCAGAGGCGCAGACCCACTGCATGCTTTGTTGAAATAATGGTATTGATGGATCATCAAAGATGTAGACCCACTGTAGTCCTTGTAGAGATAATGGTACTGGTGGGTCATCAAAGATGCAGACCCACTGCAGTCCTTGTAGAGATGGCCAGCAGCCATCTGTTGTGACTGTGCAGGTGCACAATCACCATTGAAGAGTCTTGCGGATAATAGAGCAAGTCCATAACCACCACTTGTGCACTCACAAAGTTTTTGAATTGTCCTGAGAACCAGCAATGCTGTTATCCAGTCCCTTGCTGAATTATTAACACACGTGTAAACACTAACAGTCCCTACTTCTCACATATTGTCCATATACTATGACCAATAGAAATGTGTGCAGTGAAATGAATGCTTACAAGTTACTTAGTTTGATAAACTGGTGTCAATTACAATTTTATAACATGAGAATACAATTACAAAGGTACAAAATACATCATTAAAACATAATAATACAGATAACATTTGTAGTACAGGCTTTACAAAAGAATCAAAATAACATATACATCAGTGTTACAGGAATTATGACATAAGTAAACACATAAAGATCAGAAGAACTTTTGAAACATCACCTTCACATGTGAGCAACAAACCAGAATAAATAATGTCTATAAACATTTTTACAAAGAAAATAACATATTATTAATGCAAATTGTATTTGAGGATAACAGTATTCCTCATCATAGTGAATGTAACTTAGTATTAGAAGAGAAAAAAGTTCTATGAAACAGTACACAGAGACAGGAAGAAAACAAATACACAAGGGTACACAAACACATAGGGGGATAACACAATGGAAAGGACAGGGTTCGTTTTCAGTGTAGCTCTTGGTACTGCAGTATTTTGCGAACAAAACCTTTTTTGTTTTTGGAGATCTCCCTTTGTTCATCATTATTCCCAAAAAGTCCTATCTGTACCTCTTTTCTGTATTCTAACCATATTTCTTTCAAAATAAATATGGCTCATTGTACAATACTCATTTAGGCCCAAATCGTTTTCATATAACCTTCAAAGCATTCTTTCCCTATTCTCCATAGTTAGGTTCTTATATAGTCTACCCCCTCTTAAGCTAACTTAAATCTACTGAGCTCAGATATTAAACTAAGGGACGAGGCAATGCAGCAGCACATAACATATTAACACAAACAGCCATGACAAAAAAGTGCAGATTTGCAATAGCGAAGCAATTGCAATATTACGACTAATATAAGGCAATGTGCAGCAAACAAGAAAATAAATCTGGCTTAGCAGAGTAACACAAATTAAAATTCAGTAGCACTATGCCTGGCAAACAGCATAACTTATACCTAAACATGACAAAGTTCAAGCAGAAAAAGTATTACACCAAAAATGGCCATGTCTAATACCTATGTCACATCTTAACACTAGAGTGATGCATCACAATTTATTCTACAAAAGAAATTAACAAGTACTTGAAAAGAAAACTATGATTGCAGTTCCTGTGAAGGTAAATGTCTTTTTGTGCTCCCTCATTTTTTTAAAAAAAATTATTATTTACTCGATCTGTAGACAGAAAATATTTATATTAGTACATCTATAAAATTTTATTTTAACCAATGCTGCAGTGCAGCTAGAAACTAGATATCAAATGAAATAAGCAATTACGCAAACCAAAGCATAAAAATATCATTCAATAGTCATGTGACATTTCATAAGTTAGTAGACATTCTCTCAACTCTCGTAGAAAGACGCTTGTCATAATCAGGTGTGCAGATGTAAAAATATTTCTCGTCATTTCATTAGGCATTTCTGTAAATATCATAAATTAAGAGCTCAACAGTGTCAACATATGTTTTCAAGTTCGACCGTGTCGTTTTTGCGATGCTCTCTACAAAGGAACGTCAATAGCGAGGATAATGGCCTCCCTTTTTTTTTTCCTACCTGTGTCGCTGAAAAGGGCTCGCAATAATGGCTTTTTTTTTCCAGGCGTCTGACACACCTGGCCGCTCACAACGAATTACTTAACGGTCACTTACCTTTCTTAACGAAATATTTACGACAGCAGTTTTCACTACAGCGACAGTCTCATATAAAAATTTCATAGGTCAAGAATTTGCGTTACAAATCTGTAGAAACAAAATCGTATGAATATAACAGTGTCCAAAAAATTTTCGCCGGCATTGTGATACATTCACGCATTTACACACATTTCATAACTCTTAAAGTACGATTCTCGGTTTACAACATCCTTTTTCACCAGTCAGTGTCCCTACCTTCTATTCATTATTCATATACATATAAACACGTAATCACATTCCTTATATAGCATCATCTTATTGATCATAAACATACCGCAACAGCATAATACACATCGTCGTCCTAAAAAATAACATCATAACACCTCAGTCAAATCTCAAAATCGTCGTAGCTTCCTCCAATAATTTCAAAACCTAAAAAAATTCTCTGCTCATGTCAAAAGTGTCATCTGCCTCAAACGTACTTTAAAATCATGATCCCATACCAAATACATCATTCATAGCTCTCATAGTATCACAATGGTTCCGAAAAAATATGAGCATTTCACAAAGTGCAGACAAAATACAATTTCATAAGTGTGAAGTTATCCAACGGTGTAATTACGTAAACATCTATCACTGATGTAGTAAAAAAAATATTTCTTTCTCTGTTAAATAATCAGATAGCTGTGTAATTTATGTGTTAGAGAAATATGGTACCGATGTGTAAAGTTGTATAAGCAAATACCATATTAGCTAGGGCTCCTTGTGTTTGCCACACACATGGTACACAAAGTAAGCGTGTACCCCCCTGAGGATTAATGTAATTATACCCTCAGGTGTTACAGATTACAGCAATGGAATGAAATGTATCACGGAAAACCCTTGTATCATTATACTTCAAATATCTTACAAAAATAAATGTTTTAAGTGCGAAATTAATCGCTCAAATACATGTACTGTAGCGCTAAACTGTGCGTCATGTTGTAAGATAATCTCTGTGGAAGTCTCGTAGTTATCGTCCTCCGAAAGCTAAGTTCTGCAGAAGCCAATGTACTTACCTCATGATACACCAAATTTCAAGTAAACCAAAATGTTGCATTAAAATCTCATTAGCAGTACTGGTAAATGTTCTAAGTATGTGAGCCTTATAGTCGTTACGTAATCGTGCAACTAACAAGCAAGAATGTACAAATACAACACTGTGTCGTCTGTTCACCATAACAATGCATTCGTAACTTCTGTTTAAAAATGTTCCCTAGGTTCTAGACTGGATACTTAACTTCAAACATTGCTGCATGTTAACAGTTACTTGAGTCTAACAAAGCATACTAGTAATGTAAAGTGAAAAATTTTATGGCAAAGACTAAGTTAAAAAGCAGATCATCTCTCAATAAACGGTTTTACATGTGAAGTGTGGTGCAATCCTTTACTCTTCATAGTACGCAGACTTTCAACTGAAAAGCAATTGTCATGTTTTATACGTCGGTAAGGAATGCTAAATCTTTTCTCAAGGTTAGCGTCTTATGTTATTTTTCTCGGAGCCAGCGGGCGCACGCGGCTGCCTGCTGTGCGAGTCATTGTCTGTCTCTTTGTTGGCGCGCGTCATTATTGGGGTTTGGATACCTAACTTCTACAAATTCACTTTGTCGAGAGGGCCCTGCCCTGTTTAAATCCCGCCAGTTCTGATGCAATTCAGGTCTGTCGTTACGAATATATCGTCTGTCGTCATGTCGGTAGGTTCCGTAGTTTCGTCCTTGTCTGTCACGTGGTTGAGAATGTCTCCCTGAATCGTAACTGCGCGCTGGTCCGTTGCGTCTAAAGTTATTCTGTCTCCCTTGATAATATTTATTTTGGTTCCCATATTGTCTGTTTCTGTGATTGTCTCTGTGATAGTCATTGCCACGGAGAGGTGATCTTTCCCTGTAGTTATTACTACTCTGCCAACGGTTGTCATATGGGTGGTGTCTGTTTTGGTCACGATTTGTGTTGTGAGAATAGCCTTGTCGTGTCCAGTTATTACTTCTTTCATCGCGGAATTGCGACGGATGTGACCTGTAATCGTTGTGTTCCTGGTTTCGCGTTCCGCGATTGTCAGTGTCAATTTCCAGTTCTTGTAAGAGTCCCTGAAATGCTTCAATGTCGTCTTTGCAACGTCCTGCCAAAATAATATGTTGTAAATGTTCAGGCAGTTTGATTAAGCAAATGCGGATGAGTTCTGAGGGGCTGTATGGGTTTGAAAGATACTGATTCTTATGCAAAATGTCTTCAAAATATTTCATAAGACTGGAAAATTCAGATTGTTCAAAACGTTTCATCATTATGATGCTATGTTTTACTCGGTCTTGTGTGGCTTGAGACCAATATGCT
Organism: Schistocerca nitens; assembly: GCF_023898315.1. Lineage (NCBI taxonomy): Eukaryota > Metazoa > Arthropoda > Insecta > Orthoptera > Acrididae > Schistocerca > Schistocerca nitens. The sequence continues at coordinate 968,598,767 of NC_064616.1, read as the reverse complement.
GAGAGGAAGGCATGATAAAATTCTCCTTCACTGTGACAATCGTTAATGACCGATCGCATTCTTACAGCTGGTTCATTCTCCAAGTAGCCACACATAAATTCTAATCTGTGCTGCAATGACCAGTTGGGAGGAAAACAATGAGAGAATTGATGGAGCCACGCTTGTGGATGAATGTCGTTGGCAGAATTCTTAAACGTTTTCAATCTACGTGTAGTAATGAACAGCTTATAGTCAAAATCATCGTGTCGGCGAGTCGCATGTCGGTCATTGTTACGTCGTGTCGGCGGTTCCATCTCAAAATTCGGTGTACCTTGCCAATTTCTTTCATAATTTCCGAAGTGTCCTGTGTTATTATCTTGTGGGTGTTCCGTATTTCTAAGTCCCTCTTCCCGTGTTGGGGCGCGAGTGTCCTCTGAAATACGTAATTCTTGTATTACCTGTGTCAGCTGATCTTGCACTTCCCGGATTTCTCTTTTGTACTGTGTATTGATTTGATTTTGATTTTGTTTGAATTTTCTAATTTCTTCATACTCTTCAGTGTCAGCGAAGGCTACAGGTGTTCTGTCATTCAGATCATCATCTACCTTTGTAGATAAGTTAGTGAACTGATCTGATAGTTCGGCTACTTTATCCGATAGTGTACTTATTTCCTCAGTGTGTTTTTCTGAACCAAGTTTCAGAGTATCTACTGTGTCCTTTAAGTTTTTCTGAGTTTTTGCAAGTTGCGTAACCGAATCGGTAGATGCAACTGAGTCCAATTTAGCTTGCAAGGTCTCATGATTTTCATGAACAATAGTTTACAGTTCTTTTATGGCTGCTTCGTGATTCTGTAGTGCATTTTCATGACGCGAAAAAATAGGTTGGAAATGCTCACAAATTTGTGTTTTTACGTCATTACAGACTTTTTGACATTTCGATTCAATGTGATGTAACTCAGTAGTTAAATCCTCACGTGTTTGTTCAAGAGTTTGCTCCAATGAGTCTAACTTTTGAAGATTTTGTTCCATTGCGTCTAACTGTTGCTGTGTTTGTCTCTGGTGTTGTTCCATTGTGTCTAACTTTTTAAGATTTTGTTCCACTGTGTCTAACTTTCGAAGATTTTGTTCCATTGTGTCTAACTTTTGAAGCTTTTGTTGTGTTTGTCCCATTTGTTGTATTAATTGTAATAACAATGCACTGGTGTCTGGAACATGTTCCTCAGTGCTTTTCGGCAGTGAATTTGCACCGGAAACGTTCACATTTTGACAAGCAGAAAATGTGTCTTGACTTATTTGAGAAAACGGTGAGGATCCAAAACCTGAATCTACAATATTTGCAAAATTGTGTCCTGTCATTCCCGATTCCTGAGGCGAGCTGTTGCCGACCGATCGATCGATAATGCTTCCCTCTGCACTAATTGTTTCACTGTCCACGCCATTGTTTGACGCCCGCTCCATTTCCCTATGCACAGTTACCAAATTACTACTTTGAATGTCTGTTAATTCATTACACAGTGGTGCTGGCAAGCTACGCTCGTCGTCACTATTATTTCTCAGTTTACTTTGGAGCCTAGTGTTACGTTTTTCACACGCCATTATTGTCACAGTATTTCACACGACAACACAGAAAAACACAATTTGAAGACCAAAAATAAGAGAACACATTAACATAACACTGAAAATAATATCTAGTTAATTGCAGCTGCGAAATACTTGGTGCAAATCTACATGCATGCCACAACTGTTTTACTGTACAACAATGAAAGACTGCAACTACAAAGGAGATTTTCTCTACAATTACGCGCTAGCAATAAACAAAAGCTACACTAATTACACAAACTACAAGAAAAAAATCAGAAGATTCCAGTGAGGTATCCTCGGCTAAGGGTCGACATATGAAACGTCCCCTTTGAACAATTTTACAGGACTGTGCTTAAACCGACACACAATATTTTTTAGCGCAACGCAATCTGACTTTCAAAATTCCCTACAAAAGAATGGCCCTGACTAACATTAAACTATACCTTTCACAAATCACTTACCTCAAAAAAATCTTCGCTACTCAAGCTACTGCAATACAGCGACCGCCACTACTGCCAGCTAAATAAAAGATTCAAACTACTGAAGGCACTAACTACTGATAGGGATAGTTAGCAAATGAAAGATATTAATAGAGAACAAACAATGTATTTACCTTGATATCATCATATATAAATATAGCAGTTCATGACAAATTTCAAAACTCCGCCATCTCTCTCCCCACATCCACCACTGCTGGCGGCTCACCTCCAACTGCGCAACGCTACGCGCTGTTAACAGCCAGCTGCCTAACACTACAATGGCGAGTATTACAACAATGCAAAGCAGCCACAGACTGCACACAGCACAGCCAGTGATTTTCATACAGAGGTGGCGTTACCAATAAAAAAACCTAAACAGCCTACTTACAATGTATGTTAATTGTAATTAATTTGTTCAAAAAATGCCCCAATAATAATTTCTTTCATGGAGTAACTCATTTAAAGAAAAACAATCATTTCAATTTAAAGAATATTTCCTATGCTTTTCCTCCAAGAATCAAAATTAAATATACGCCAGCATTGCACGAAGCTGTGTCGATAAATAAGAGCAGATGTAGATGCAGTTTTTATTGAGGTAAGAATTTTTGGTTTTTATTCAGAATACAGGGCCGAAGGTCAGCGCTGCTGTCCTTATAAAATTTATCAGGTTTAATTATTTCACAGGGCCGAAGGTCAGCGTTGCTGCCCTTATAATATTTACCAGATATTATTATTTCTGTTAGGAAGTTACTTATTGTGTGGGTTTATGGTCAATTTTCATTCCTTAATTTTGTGGCGAGGTTACGATTGACTCCATTTTGCGTTATTAATTAACATAATTATGTGGGCAGTTTACATTTTAGCTCATTATCATTGTTTTTTATTTTTGTGGGGAGTTTACATGCGGGCCATTATTATGCTTTTATTTTCGTGGGGAGGTGACAATATGGAGGCTTATAGACAGTCGTTTTTCCCTCGCTTTGTTTGCAACCGGTCGGTGTGGCCGAGTGGTTCTAGGCGCTTCAGTACGGAATCGCTCTACTGCTACGGTCGCAAGTTCGAATCTTGCCTGATGCATGGATGTATGTGATGTCCTTAGGTTAGTTAGGTTTAAGTAGTTCTACGTCTAGGGGACTGATGACCTCAGATGTTAAGTCCCATCGTGCTCAGAGCCATTTGAAGCATTTTTTTTTATTTGCAAGTGGAACAGGAAAGGAAATGACTAATATTGGTGCAGGTACCCTCCGCCACGCACCGTACGGTGGCTTGCACAGTACTATGTAGATATAGATGTAATTTCACACAAAAAATAAGGACCAAAGTCATACGATCAGATTGAATACTAGGTAATGTGGAGCAGATGGCATAAATTCGATACAGTGCCTTGTGTGTACTCATGATTACATCCACAACCAAAATCCATGAAATATATATACGACTTAGCAACAAACATTACCTTTCTCACATTTTATGCAGACTGTCACGTTTACATAAAAAAATCATTACAGCACACAAAATAAACTACAAAGGATCATCCGTGCAAATGATGTGATGCCAGAGGCCTTGATACAACCATATCAATTTAAGCAATGCCGGCAAGGTCTTAAGTGTCTGGAAGACTTACTCGTACGCCAGTCAGTTCTTATTACCACATAGACACACTGCAGAAGGTTGTTAAACATCACACAACAGATGTTCCATAAGTGACTCGTTAAATGACGCCTTAAGGAAGCAGTTGGCAGAAAGTAGAGCGGAGCACACTGTAAATCCTGTTAGTGCATTTAATACACTTAAGCAATCTTTCACAGGGTCAAACACATGATCCATTATTTGTATGTATATCGTAACCTCCAGCCTGGTAATATCATGTTCTTTAGCCAAGGAAGACATAAATGTTTCTCGTATGGACACTTTATCAAAAGTATAAGATGGTTCCCTCACAGGCTTGTGGTTTGACATACAAATGTGTTATATATCTTTACTCTATGATGGGGGCTCAGCCACGGTACACGGACGATCCCAACTGTCTTATCGTTGTCCACAAACACTTTGCTGCCTCCCTGGCAATCTCATTCCATGCAGAAGCCATGGATTGATATTATGTAGTCACGTATGTCGATTGTATTAAGCATCCCAGCTAAATCTTGCGTTATGTCCAAATCCAAAAGGTGATGGTCATTTACATCAATCTGTTCCAGTATTCCAGTCAGCTCTTTAATGTCGACATATTCCACTTTATATGGTATAGTTACAGGATTTTTTATATATCTTCGTAATGGTTTCCAGTGCTTCCTTGCCGATTTTTTCAAATATTCGTCTTGCTATTACACTGCCATTCCCATATATGAGGGACGGTAGCTTTGCCTTGATACCATGTCTTGCAGTGACGAAGTTGAATAATATACTTAAATGACCCACACATCTCCTTCTTCAAAATTACTGACCGCCCCTTTTCTAATCGCTCCTGACTGTCCACTTGATCACAGATTTTCTCTAGCACGACGTTATCGCAAAACGGTTCTATAATGGGTGTAAGCAGATTTAAATTCTTCTCGCTAAGGAGCATACCATTTTCGGTGTAATTCATGTTGCCAGTGTAAGTAAAACTACTGTCCAGTTTCTCCAATAATAACCACAAACCAAAGGGTTCATCGGTGGTTTCGTCTTCCTTCTTAATGACTGAGGCATGTTTGGCACTTAGGAGGAATGGATATTGGCACTTTCCGCTATGACAGAAGGCAGATCGGTTGTGGCTGTCAATCCTCCTTTTATGCACTAAAGAACCGAGATGACAGCATTCTGGTGAGCTGCGATCGCACACAGCTGTTCCGTAAGTTATTTGATAATTGGTTCTACAAGGCACTTAAATTTGATTTGCAGAGTATCCCTGTAGACCTAGATGGAAGTGATACGAGGTTTAGTGGTAAACACTGTTTTTTGGAGTCTAATACACTTAAAACAGTGTTGCACAGAGTCATACGCACGATCCATTCTGTTTTCAACTATAAGGTTCTATTGTGACGGAAACTGCTAACATCCCAACCCACCAAAAATCCTATTCGCAGTGTTCTACGTGCATACCGCACATTTTGGGTAGGAAAAGTGGGTAGTTGGGTGACTTTTAAAAGTAACAGAAATTATGTAGCTGAGGGCAAGACATCCTTCGTTCATACCACAAATGTTGTTATATGTTTGGAGTTGATCACCACTTTCTCAAAATCAATTTACTATGCAATAGCGTGTCGAAACACAACGTTGGATTATAGAGACATCGGAAACTACACTTACAAATGAAGGTATAGGAGGGGGGCAGAAGAATACGAAGCAAGTGAATTTTCCAATAACGCATCGTAAAGTTTGTTGGTGTACTGAATTGGATATTTTACATTGTGAACGTCGCTACAAAAGTCATTTATCGCACTTTACTTGCCATTTTTATTGTTCCAGCGTACTGACAAGCGCCGGCACGAAGACGAAGATCGCAATAGCAAAGAAGGCCGTGAGACGACGTCAGCCAATAGCCCTCTGACAAGGATCGCACCACAACAGGAGCGCCCTCTAGCGGATGAGAATATAAAGCGCTGCTCCTGCCAGCCTCGGCTGCATAGTTAGTAACCGGCTACAGTACTATAAGGTACTTCCAGACCAGCACAGTTATAAGACGGACACTAGGAGAGCACTACAATAGGAGTGACTTGTGATCCATACCAACTGCTTACATGGAACTTGTATACAGCAAAGTGCGGTGGGTCGGGGTTTAATTTCTCGTGTCTATTCGTCACTGCGCCGGCTGCAAATTAAAATTCACCTACCTTGGAACGGCGTCTACTCAATATCCCTTCACTCGGCAATGTAGATACTTACAAGATGATGTAAAAGCAGTGTTGATATAAAACGCCACCTAATATCTACAGTTACTGAGGCTGCACAACTGTAGTTATGAAAGAAAGTTCTGTAGAAATACTGCCATCCAATTTTATCAGGCAGTAAGAAAATGGATTGGCTTCTGGAAAATAATTAACGAAATTTCCACACAATAATGTTTATTTTGTCCTTGATAACCAAAGAAAAGGTACTATTCAGTCCACATTTAAACTATTGGCTAGTTCCTACCAGTTCACGATTCATGCACACATTTCACACGCACAGCAGCCACAAATCTGACCAAACCCGACCCAAATTAAACAACGATTTCACAGTCATTAATTTCACCACTAATATAAGTTATTACGTTTGGTCCTTTTTTGGATTTCTAAAAAAGAACTGCTTGCCAAAGATGCTCAGTAGTTGAATACTGATGCGGATACTATGGAGGCCAATATTTCACACGCAAGTATCTGTCCAACAGATTTAGTCAAAACCTCTGAAATTTCGCCAACAGTCCTCAAGAACAACTACTATCGACTTAGCAAACCAATAACGCAAACACTAAGTAAGTATTCATCTTACACATTATTTTTACTGGCACTAGTAACATGACTGTCCGCGTTCAAAGCTAGCGAGTGACATAGTTCTTCCAGCCCCACTGTTAGTATAACTATCAGGTAACGAGCGGCAACCGTCTCAATTCTGATTGGCTGACCATACTGACGGCGAATTAGAATACTCGCTCATAACCATACTCGCTCCAAAACAGATCTGCACCAGTCCTTAAACACAGATGAATTTGCGTCAATCTGACACACAAATATTATAGTAATGTTTAGTAAACGAAAACGAAAAGACAATAATTCTGGAAATATTCTTTAGATACAGATTTTTCTCCATCTGACTTTCTGGCTGCTTTGTTACAATAGCAGTCAAACCTAGACATACGTCATCAGCAAAGTGGGTAAATCACCTACGATCATTTTCTCATGACAGGCTTGTGGAACTCTTGCCTCTTGCAGGTTACTTAAGACGGTACATAATACAATATTGAAATTTGACGAATGTCCCACTCACAGGCTCACATAGCACATAATAAAATAAATACTGATTTTATTAGTTCTTTCTGAAGTTATTCTACATTTCATACTACGAAAATTGTAAGGTATTTGAAATTTTTTAAATTAAATTTCAGTTAAATAATTCTATACTCTGATACTTCAGGTGAGTATTTCAATTGACAACCAAAAACAAGTCATAAATGTTCCCAGGTGAATTTGCTTTCTTGAGTGTAGTTTTTATAATTTTAAAGTAAATTTTCCTATTTCCGAAAATATGCCTATTACAAAGCTCAGATTTTCACACCACCTTTCTATTAATAACAAAGTGCAGTTCTACAAATTTTGAAAGCGATTAAATGAAAAGTACTATTCTTTATTTAGATTGTTATAGTTGGTGAACGTATGCATCCAGTAAGAGACATTGAATAACTTTCCCCATGGCAGGCAGTGACAGATGCACGTGTGTCTCCCGGGTAGGCCGCTAGATGTCAGCCCCCAAAGTTACATACAGTAAGCTATCCTAAAACAAACATTCGCTCGGAGGAACTTGTGATGCTACAAAAGGACTTCGATTGTTTGCATGTCGCCCATCGCTTGCGACACCACTGTAAATTCAAAGTTGATTATTGTCTATCTTCTTTATTGTAATAGAAACTATTAATGTGATTTGCTTGAATTGATGTGTAGCACTCCGAGAACGCAGCACCCTTTAGACACCCTATACGAGACGGATGGGCATGACCCCACATTTAGCAAAAAAACAGAGGGAAATATGATATTAAATTTTAACTGCGAAGCTTCAGTTCTGAAAAAAAAGTGTCCACTACATGGTTCCTGTACTCTGTATCAATCACCCCCCATGTGGTGGTGTATTTTTTATAGTGCAGACGCCAATAAAGACGAATAGGAGTCCAGACAGCGTTCATGTTACCTCCTCATTAGCAGCAGTGTTGAACTATGTTAAAGGAAAGCGCTTTTATAAACTGGAAGTGTGCATCTTTCTATTGATAACTCAGAACTCAACTTGTGACGTCTGATTACCACTGCTGGTACACAGGTTCGCCAGTGAGTAGCAATATGTGAATGTCAATCGGAGTATGAGATGTCCGCGTGGTTTACGGCGCCATCTCATGGATTGCGCGGTCCCTCCCGCCGAAGGTTCGAGTTCTCCCTTGGGCATGGGTGTGTGTGTTATTCTTAGCATAAGTTAGTTTAAGATAGTGGGGACCGATGACCTCAGCAGTTTGGTCCCATAGAAATCCACATACATTTGAACATTTGGTGTATGAGATGCTTCATACCTGTCCAGCATCTTCCTCTCTGCATATTCCGTGACATCACAAATATAGTCCCACTCGTACCACGAATAGTGAACTAAACCACTAAATCATTGTGCATTTTGCACTTCTGTTGCCTACGTCAAAGTTACGATCCGTTGACAGATCCTCATTAACGGGTTCAGAGCCACTCGCTGTCACGTTGTGTAGCGAAAAGCAGTCCTCTTGTGGGGTTTGCCCGTGGCTCGGTGAGCTGTGGTGGTTTCGGCTGCAGCTGTGGCGTTGAATAGTTGAATATGACCAGGTCCGACAGGTTTAAAGACATCCTGTGGACAATGACTGCGTTTGTTGTACGTCGTGGAAAACCTGCGTGCCCAGGTCCAGCAGTTCGGACGGAAAACCTTGCAAAAAGACAGCGGTTACTGAGTGCTGTTGATTATTACCTATCTCCAACGCAACTTATACCGTGACTGATATCTCTCATGGATTGCATTTGCTACGTCAAGTGCCTAGAAACGACGTTCTAATTTCTAAATACACTCCTGGAAATGGAAAAAAGAACACATTGACACCGGTGTGTCAGACCCACCATACTTGCTCCGGACACTGCGAGAGGGCTGTACAAGCAATGATCGATCACACGCACGGCACAGCGGACACACCAGGAACCGCGGTGTTGGCCGTCGAATGGCGCTAGCTGCGCAGCATTTGTGCACCGCCGCCGTCAGTGTCAGCCAGTTTGCCGTGGCATACGGAGCTCCCTCGCAGTCTTTAACACTGGTAGCATGCCGCGACAGCGTGGACGTGAACCGTATGTGCAGTTGACGGACTTTGAGCGAGGGCGTATAGTGGGCATGCGGGAGGCCGGGTGGACGTACCGCCGAATTGCTCAACACGTGGGGCGTGAGGTCTCCACAGTACATCGATGTTGTCGCCAGTGGTCGGCGGAAGGTGCACGTGCCCGTCGACCTGGGACCGGACCGCAGCGACGCACGGATGCACGCCAAGACCGTAGGATCCTACGCAGTGCCGTAGGGGACCGCACCGCCACTTCCCAGCAAATTAGGGACACTGTTGCTCCTGGGATATCGGCGAGGACCATTCGCAACCGTCTCCATGAAGCTGGGCTACGGTCCCGCATACCGTTAGGCCGTCTTCCGCCCATGCCCCAACATCGTGCAGCCCGCCTCCAGTGGTGTCGCGACAGGCGTGAATGGAGGGACGAATGGAGACGTGTCGTCTTCAGCGATGAGAGTCGCTTCTGCCTTGGTGCCAATGATGGTCGTATGCGTGTTTGGCGCCGTGCAGGTGAGCGCCACAATCAGGACTGCATACGACCGAGGCACACAGGGCCAACACCCGGCATCATGGTGTGGGGAGCGATCTCCTACACTGGCCGTACACCACTGGTGATCGTCGAGGGGACACTGAATAGTGCACGGTACATCCAAACCGTCATCGAACCCAACGTTCTACCATTCCTAGACCGGCAAGGGAACTTGCTGTTCCAACAGGACAATGCACGTCCGCATGTATCCCGTGCCACCCAACGTGCTCTAGAAGGTGTAAGTCAACTACCCTGGCCAGCAAGATCTCCGGATCTGTCCCCCATTGAGCATGTTTGGGACTGGATGAAGCGTCGTCTCACGCGGTCTGCACGTCCAGCACGAACGCTGGTCCAACTGAGGCGCCAGGTGGAAATGGCATGGCAAGCCGTTCCACAGGACTACATCCAGCATCTCTACGATCGTCTCCATGGGAGAATAGCAGCCTGCATTGCTGCGAAAGGTGGATATACACTGTACTAGTGCCGACATTGTGCATGCTCTGTTGCCTGTGTCTATCTGCCTGTGGTTCTGTCAGTGTGATCATGTGATGTATCTGACCCCAGGAATGTGTCAATAAAGTTTCCCCTTCCTGGGACAATGAATTCACGGTGTTCTTATTTCAATTTCCAGGAGTGTATGAAGCCATCTATAAACACTATGATGTGAATGGGCGATGTCAAATTGATGGACTGCCACCCAAATGAATGCATTGTGTAGGATGAAGAAAAGAAGAAGAACAATAGAAAAGTTATTATTACTCTTGTCTTTCTTTTTTTCTGTTCGTAAATATGTGTGTGATCAGCGTACGTCATATCTGTTTGTCATGTTAACAGCGCGACTGCTGAGCTGTATATAAATATCGTATTATACTGACTGAGCTATGATGAACACGCACAAAAATGACTGATACTGCTAGTGCATACACATTCACAACAACACAGAGCATGACAATAATGCTCGTCTCGGACTCATATCACATGGCGCTTGTATAACACTTTGTGGCTCCCACACAACTTGTGACCCTACCTAACGGTTACTGCTGAATGCATTGGTTAGAATTTAGAATTAATAAAATACATATAAATATAATATAAAGGACAAATGAATAATTTAATAACAATAGTTCTACTCTCACGTCTTCAACTGATGTAGATGACAGTGAGTGAAGATGAATTATGTTTATTCAAGAAAAAGCAAAGATTTAAAAAAACGTAATAAATCATGAAATGAAACAGTTACGTAGCTTTCAGAGATGATGGCTGAGCAGGCTGGCATGAACTTCGATGAACACATTTGCAGATTGAGATTCACATTAAATTATACTGTTCTTCGTATGTCTTTTTTTTCCATTCCATACATTCCAGGAAATAAGAAACCACACAAAACACTGTTTCATATTCGAAAGTGTAGTACTGTCCACATTAGTGTTGCACACATACCTGTTACGCGGGTTTCCTCGTGTTCTCAGTCCTGAATCTGCTGCATGGCAATCTCAGTCATTGTCGACTGCCTACTGATCCGCCTCTTATGTGTTGGAAGGTATCGTGAATGTTATTTAAGGTGAACTACAGTTCCTGCAAGCACAGTGCCTCCATGTCAGCGCACTTTCATTACATAACTCACGAAAATATCTTCATTACAGTTTCTAGAATACCACAACAAGAACAAGTTCCTTTCATCACATCTTAAGCACTGCAAATAGAACGTGCCTGCAAATCATCATCATCTTCACCACGTCGCACTGTGGAAAAAAAAAATAAATAAAGAAAGAAACAGTGAATGCTTAGCAGTGCCTTCTGAGAATGGTGAACTTTTCTTTTCAAGTACTTACGGTTGACGTCTTCTACAACATTCGTTGTCACCGTTAAGGCACAAATGCAGCAAGAGAGCGCTGTGCATGTAAAAAGAAAAAAACAAAACAAACAAAATAGTTTTTTTCACTTGGTCACAGCTTCACAAGCATGATCACATCCTCTGAATGAACTGTAACTGTGTGATGTGACTGATCGTTTCTGTGAATAGCTCCACTAGCACTGTAATAGAAACAAAAAAATAAAACCCTAAGTACAATGTCATAAAAACATAATATAAATAATTATAGGTAGATGAATACTTATTACAATTTTCACGCTTCTTCAGTGGTGGGAGACAGGATAGACATTACAGGAACGGTCTACAGCTCGGACATATGGAGCATGGTGTTTTGGTGGACCCAATCACGTAATGCATTTTGTTGCCCTTCTGCTACATAGCCGTTATTTGTTGAATAATATTCCTCCTGCCTACAGTTTTGCGCTTCTCCGCTATACTGCGTCTCCAGTCTAGATGTAAAAAGCTGTGAGTACCATTCCGTGCTGGATGTTTACAACAGACGGCCGGTGTGGCCGAGCGGTTCTAGGCGCTTCAGTCTGGAACCGCGCGACCGCTACGGTCGCAGGTTCGAATCTGCCTCGGGCATGGATGTGTGTGATGTTCTTAGGGTAGTTAGGTTTAAGTAGTTCTAAGTTCTAGGGGACTGATGTCTTCCGATGTTAAGTCCCATAGTGCTTAGAGCCATTTGAACTATTGTGAACCAACCAAGGAAACCGTGAAGAATTGGCACACTACTTTTCCGATGTCCTTAACTGACCCGAACCAGCCGAACGATTCCCACACAGGTCCCCAAGATACACAATACCCGATTCCGATCTACCGACACAAGACGAAATCCAGCACCACATCAAAAAACTCAAGAACGGAATGTCGTAAGTAAGACAAGGAATCATCACAGAACTACTGAAAAATATTGGAAAACGATCACTCCAGGAACTCAGACAGAACATTCAGGAAATCTGGCGGAGTGAAGAACTCTCAGACGACTGGAAATATGCACTGATCCACGCACTCCACAAAAAAAGCAGACACATCTGAAGTGAATTTCTACAGAGGGATTTCCCTCCTTTCAGAGCAGTGAAGATACTTGCACATGTCTGTATTCGGCAATGACTGCCAGCTCCCACAATACTTTACAGAATTCATGCGGCAGGCAACAACTGTTAACGCAAGTCGACAAGAGACGGACGGAAACGTCAAATTCTAGTCGTTTCCCTTCATACTCAATCAAAACTTAGGTGTTATTAAGGTAATTGAGTGTACTAGCAATTTCACTTTGATAATTCAAATATGAGTATTTCGATAGCCAAAAGAACCCGTTAGTGTGAAACCATTGGGAACTTAATGTCAAACTGCAAGAACTCGAGACTATACGTGGACTCTTCCCTTCGCTGCGTAACCTCTTACTGTTATTTAGGATTCTCTCTGTCCTAGGCGTGATGCAAATGGAACTTCACATTCATCAGGCGCTTTCCGCTATTCTTGACAAACATCAGCAACTTGTAATCACTGCGGGTAACCACTGTGTGACGATAATTGTACAGGTTGTCAGTGGATGTGTTGGTGTTGTGCTGTCAAAGTGCTTACTGTAACGTTAATGGTGGCACAAATAATCTGCGCAGACTACCTGAGTAAAGATAGTGAGGTGGTGTGGTCGCTCCTCTTTATTTGGCATCAGATTGAGTGATCTGATTAACCGAACATGGTACTCCATTCACGAGCTGCTAATGATACAGCATGACTACAGAGATCATCGTGCGGATATTACATTAATTCTGCAGTGAATTGCTTGACAAATGTTACCGTGGGCTATGCAGCTGAAATGACTCACTACACAGGTATTCTATGTTGAACTGTTTAAGTGATCAGCTCGCTGCAATCCTGCTTCTACTATTCGTAAAAAATTGTATACTGACAATTCGTTATTCGACTAAATATGCGCTACAATCTGATTCGCATGTATATGACATAGGTTAGCGCCATCACAAAGCAATGACTAAGGAATGAATGCCGTTGAAGTTCAAAAATGGTTCAAAAGGCTCTGAGCACTATGGGACTTAACATCTATGGTTATCAGTCCCCTAGAACTTAGAACTACTTAAACCTAACTAACCTAAGGACAGCACACAACACCCAGCCATCACGAGGCAGAGAAAATCCCTGACCCGCCGGGAATCGAACCCGGGAACCCGGGTGTGGGAAGCGAGAACGCTACCGCACGACCACGAGATGCGGGCACCGTTGAAGTCCCGTTGCACTGATGGCAAAACAAATGTTCGTAAATCACCAGTATCGCCTCATAAAACAATTGCATCTTAAATATAGGACAGACGTCTACACTGTCACAGGGCTTTGAAATACAGTAACGGAGGACCTATCTACACACAGCCAACGTCAGACGCAAATTCCCATCTGTGCCGCATACCACATACGCGGTACCCCGCCGTCCATTATTGCACTCGCTCCAGCCATACTGTATGTTTGGACGATGGCGTGCGTCTAGCACTGAAAGCTTTCGATGGTACGTCGAGACCTGAATAATTATAAAGGATGTTTCAGGAGGAATAGTAAATTTTGTGAGAGGTGGCAATATAGGCAAATTGCAGAAAAAATGCCATATAACATGTGTCCAATTTTTACTGAGTACATAAAGCTGGTTTCAATGAATTTTCGTTTGTTGGCCCTTAGAGGACCCTGTAGTCTAAACTTCCTTGAAAATGAGCTTCCAGCATTATTGGAAGAGGTGCCTTTGACTACAAGAAAGCGTATGTTGTTCCTCCAGCACGACGGGGCTCCTGCACATTCTAGTCGTCAGGTGACACGTCATCCAAACCAAACATTTCCGGGAAGATGGATCAGTAGATATGGGCACTTTTTTTGGCCACCAAGACCCCCGGACTTTATCCCTTTGGATGTTTGCCTGTGTCGATGGTTAAAAAGCGAAGTCTACAAAGAAAAAGTTAACCCAAGGGAAGATTTGATTGTTCGTATTATGAATAGTGCAGCCCTCATAAAAGAACGCAAAGACGACCTCAGAAGAGCTACACGTGGTGTTATGAAGAGAACACAAAAGGACATTGAAGTTGGTGGGGAAATTTTTTAAAATAAACTTTAAACATTTCAATTGCCTTTACTTTGCGTTTGTTAGGTTTATGTACTAACAGCTGTATCTCTGTACTCAATAAAAAGTGGACACATTTATATGGAATTTTTTATGCAACTCGTCTATACCACCACCTGCTAAAATATCTACTATTCTTCCCGAAACACCCTGTCTGTGCATATATGTGTGGTGTCTGTTCTTGAAGGACTGGAGCTACCTTAACTTACTAATTTCACTAGATATAGTTGAAATTTTCTGAACAATTCGTGTTTGATAAGTGACAGCAATTTTGAAAACTTATGTTTGCGAGATATAATTAGAACGTCTCTCGTCGTTTACTTTGTGGGATACTTGCTTCTTTCTGCTCTAGCCTATACTACAGCAGTGAGTGAATGCTCATATTCTTGATTCCTCGCTGGATGTACTACTTCAACTGTAGGCAAAATTTGAAATCCCACTGGAAAAGTATATTTCAAGTCAGATGATTTTGCTCCTCCCCTACTGTCATTGAAAACTATCTCAACGAAATTAATTGTAGGACTCCTACGAAACCCTTATATTCATACTGCAGTGCTGTGCAGATGAAAAAATCAGTTTTTCACAGTTATCAGATGACACATGTGGTTTGTCAGATTTCACTAATATGACTGCTTTATTAATTGGTGGTTCACAGGCGCTTTTCTGCCGCTAGTGGTGACTATATTTGAATGTTAAAGTTGGAAGAATAGAAAGATCAGATTTTCGCCAAATGAAATATTCGAAATCAACTTGAGTCTTCACGTTTCGAGCAACGGCAGAATATCCGTCAGAAAAGCTGACAGCAAGAAGCCAGGTCATGCCTGTCTTCTGGCGGGTGTTCCAATGACAGTGATCTCAATAATAATATTGTATAGCAAATATACGTTCCCAACTCAACCACTGGAGAAGCTCCAAAATTGTGAAACGCGTCTGGTGAATACACTTTCATGGTTTCACTCCGATTAAGACAGTAAAACACAAATAATTGTCGTAGTTATTAATTTATGACTTTTTGTTTGGACTCAGTGCATCGATGTATTACACGTAATTACACTCTAGCCTCTAAACTTGGTTAGAGAAATGCGAATAAGACTCATTGACATATAATGAGGATATTCCGGCCCTTGCTACCCACAGCTTTGAGACGAAGCTATAGTCACTTCCGAGGTCACTCACAGAACAGATCAGCTGGTATTCTTCCTGGTAGTATTACTGAAACATTGCAACAACGCAGAATATGTTTGGCAACTCTGTGACCGACGAGTTACTTCCTTCATGGCACAGAACTATATTGCTAAATTCATTCGATATTATCATGTCATCTCAAAAGAGTAATGTGCGTGATTTTCTTTTGAGATGTGATATAAGGATATCAGTTAATGCTTTTGGGTCCACGAACGCGGTTCCACACGAGAAATACAACTACTCTCGTCTCTTAAGTTGCAATTTATGTGTCATAGAGGCTACTGGGCCAATAATTAAGACACATATGTCGCACTTCTCTGTTTTATTGATATGGACTGCCGACGTAATGTTTCTGTAGTAAGTTGGATTTCATTTGTATTAGCACAGTGAATATTTTAATTGCGTTTCACATTAGTTTATTGAAACACAACAGTAATCATCAAAGAGAAATTAATCAGCAACAATATATTCTTGCACAATATCTAAAACAATCTGACAATGCTAAAGTAGATTACCTGTAGAAACCTACTGGTTATAACGGTGTCATTAAACCAGTGTAGTTTGAAGAGCATTGTCGTTTAGAAATGAACTGCCTTGACGGTTGATCGATCAAGAGCAGGAAAGGTAAAAGTTTACGAGTATAAGATCAGAGAGGCAAATGCCTGAGAGATGACTTCCCTATCAATACAAGTGCCTGAAAGATGACTTCCCTATCAAGCACCTGGATAGTTTTGTTTCTCAAATCAACAGAGTGCATTATCATGCAGTAGCACACGTGGTGTAGTTTAGTCGGTCGATTTTCTTACACTGCGACCGAAAGGCGTCTCAGTTGTTGGCAACAAATTCCAGCTGTGATGGACAAATACTTATGGAAAGCTTCATAGTGCAAAACACACATTTGGAGCAATCAGATGGAAAATATTATGTTCACACTACTCTTTGGTCGAGTTTACGTCTTTAGGTAGCGCTCAGCCTTTCATCTCTTCTTAGGAAGTTAACGATACAGGCATAATAACTCGTCACCAGCGACAGTACTGCGTAGGAATGCTCAATGTGCGACCTGATGACGTTCAAGCAAAACTGCAATAATAGACACTTCATTGATTTCTATTGTTTCGAATTAGTGCTTGCAGTACTCCTACACCAGACTTCTGAACCTTGCCTGTTGAATGCAAATGTCTCATGATGGTTAAATGGTAATCCATCACTTACATCAGTAGTCGAGACTTCCATAATGTGGAAAATCATTCATGCTAGAACGATCATTGTTGAAACCAGAATATCTTTTTCTAGCGTATTTTTCCCAAAAGCACTCGCTCCACACAGTGTTCAAATCTTTCCAGCTGCTTGCTCTGCATTCACCCCTCTATTATACCAAAAGTAAATATTGTGTTGCAGATGTTACACCTTTTTCCACCTGCCACCCAATTTTACAACGCTTAACCGTAGTTCATGATTTTCAAGCAAGCAGAATCCAATGCTTAACTGCAAGATGATAGCTAGAACTTCAAATTCGAAAATGGCAGTTGATACATACACTGGCAACGTCGCGTCGCTTTCACATGGGCGGCGCCCGATGTCAGGCGGCGTGGCGTCTGGCCGGCGGCCGGTAGCCGCTGCAGCGTGAGGAAACACTCGAGCGTAAGCTGTTGTGATCGCGACGCAGCTACGAGCTGGGCTGCGGAATTGTTTCTGAAGGTATTAGTTATTACTGGTGGGTAGAATGGGAAGCGAAATATCTTCGATGTTCAATGAGACTCATAACTTTAAACGAGGGCCGAAATGTGATAGAAAAAAAAGATATACAGTTGGACGCGAACACGCGATTATAAGTTCAGATTGCATTATGATTACCACTTTTTTATTTATTTTCTTTACGTGATTACGTACAGGAAACGTGTACAAATGATAATTCTAGTAACTGAGTGTTACAACAACAAATCTGGCATTCAAAGAGTAAACAAAGGAAAACTAAATATGTAAATCACTATTGCAATTCCAGCAAAAAAATTTCAAGAAAAGTAACTGGTTCCATTTGGTACTTCGCATCGTTATCTGATATCTCCAACAGCACCTTTGAAGGCTATCTGCAACGGCGGCATTGTGCTTCGCTAGTACCTCGAGGAAAAGAGCAATCCTTTAAGTAGCCTTTCTCTTCCTTCTCTCATCGCTGACAAGGCAGGACGTTCAGCCGTAAGTGTGATGCGGCACAGAACATTAACCGCAGCTTGGCACTCCACAACTGAGTGGGGGGGATTAACGAAAACACTGCATAAATAATTTGCGAAGAGCGTACGGTATCTTGGTGTGCGTTCGAGGGCATTTTGAGCATTTTGTAGGAACCACCAGCAATCAAGCTGCTCTTTCTCTCCGTCGCTAAAGATATATGGACGGTAATTCCTTTTTAAACCGTGTAAGCGCATGATATTTGGCGGCGGGAAAGTAAGATCCATCTGGACAGAGGAGAGTCTGAGGGTCAATCATATCAGGCTTGACTCGGAGATATTAAGCCAATATCTTCTGTGTTAGTCGCCAAACTCCGGACGACGATACGCATTAAAACGATGTTCATCGGTATCCAAGAGGTGACAATCTGGGCAATAAGGTGAGTCTGCCATCCCAATAGCGTGAAGTCGCTGTCGTGTCGCATATTTTTTGTTGGCGATCTGATACCACTTCGGACGCACCGTGGACGACAGAGTCGTGGTGTATCGTTTTTCACACTCTTGGCCAATGAAGCGTAGGGTACTTGTTTTCCACCACGTTATGGGAAACAACCCGCAGAAGGTTGATATAAAAATTTTTCGCCTTTGGTGGACGTGTGGCGGGAAGGTTCGAGCTGACATAGTTGCAATCAAGAATGAAGGTCGACACATGGGAGAGCTGTGGTGCGACGTGCGCAACCAACACCGGCCGGACGTGAGAGACTGGCATCAGAACCTGTAGTAAACGACCCGTGAGAGAGGTATGTTAACTTTTCAATCGTTTCCTCATGTTGCTCATATAAGGGGCATTTGCTCTCGTCTTGATGTTGACCAATCCCAGCCCCTCTTTGTGCACTGGGAGGGTAAGAGTGTCGTATCTTACTTTAAATATATGACCTGCGGAAACGTAGTAACTGAAGGCCGCCTGAAGCCGGCGACTTATCTGCAGCGGTAGTGGGAGGACCTGTGCCACCTGGTTGAGTTTTGATGCCACGTAGAGGTTCAAGCATTCAACACGTTGTAGCTGATTCAAGTCCCGGAGCAGGTTCTGGCGCACCATTGCCATTATGATCTGTAGTAACCGTCGATAGTTTGCTGCAGCTGTTTTGCGTACATCCTTCGTGAACGTGATTCCCAAATATCGCACATAGGAAACTGGTGGCAGGGGAGCGAGGGCTTCCGGTCCGAGACCACGCCAAATATCCAACGCCGTGGACTTGTTGATGTTCAGAAGACTGCCTGCGGCCTGTCCGTATCGCTCGATCCAGGATAGTACGTTTTGAACTTCATTGGAACGAACCAGCAGTAGCAGGTCGTCAGCGTATGCCCTTTAGCGAAAGGTGACGTCCCGCAGCGTGACGCCTGAGAGCCGGTGGTTAAGGCCCCCGAAGAGTGGCTCGAGTGCTATTGCATAAAGGTAGGTAGAAAGGGGACAACCCTGTCGCAGAGACCTCTTACTGGTACTGGTCCTACCGTCCTTCCATTGACCTGGACGTGTGAGTTGGCTGTGGTCCAAAGACGCCGTAGGGAGTCAGTGAGGCCCGGGGAAATCCCATATGGTCCATCACTCGTAGGAGGTAGTTATGGTGCACTATATCAAAGGCGCGATTGAAATCGACGGAGAGGATCGCCGCTCTCAGACGGCACGCAGGGGCGATCGCTATTAAGTCCCTGCTGTCACCGGTGGCCATGTTTATGTTGACTTCTCCCCCCTGCGACGTCTGTTCTGGGTTGAGAATCATCCGCAAAGTCGTCTTAATACGGCCCGCCATAAGCATGGCGAAAATCTTGTAGTCGGCGTTCAGCATTGTGAGCGGCCGATAGTCGTTAACTGATCGCCCTCCACCTGGCTTGTGTACCAGTATGAGAAGTCCTTCTACAAACGCTGGCGGCACAAAACAGTCTGGAGACGTAAGTTCGCGGAACATTATAACCCAGCGAGGCATCATGATGTCACGGAAGGTCCGGTAGAATTCGATGGGCAATCTATCAGGCCCAGGAGACTTCGGCCGCACCTTTATCCAGGGGGTCTTTGACTTCTTCGAGTGAGACTTCCTCCGTTAGTGCATTCACGTTATCCTCGTCGATAGTACGTGATACCTGCTGAAACACTTCAGTAGTGGCCTCGTCATCTACGGTTCTTTCATGGTAAAGATGACGAAAATGATCCTCCACCGCCTTTACTATGGTTGCTTGGGTCGTACAGAAGCGACCGTCTTGTGTCCTGAGTTGTGTGATTAAGTGTTGGCGATGTCGGCGCTTATCCGCCACGGCGTGATGCATAGTGGGTTCCTCTGCGGCCGTTCGGTCGTGCCGTAGCAAGCGGACCACCGCACCTTCTAGTCGGCGCTTCGTCAATGATAGTATGTAAGCCTTGATTCTGCTTTGGTCATGTAGTCTCTCCGGGGAATGGGGGTAAGGCGTCGAGGTCCCTGAGGGCCCCGCAGTAAAAATCGAGGGTCTGTCGAGGCCATGAAGCCACGTCCTTGCCAAACTGCGTAAGTGTCCTGCGGAGTGCTGGTTTGGCACAGAGGAGCCACCACTCCAGGGTCGTGGTGTATCGGGGGTGACGGCGTTCACAGTCAGTCCACGTTGCTTCAACTTGCCGACGGCAACCAGGTCCTGGAGGTAAGTTATATTAAGCTTCCCAAATCCATTGCTGCGCCAGACTTGTTGGCGGAATATATGTATAGTGCAAATATAGGCACTATGATCTGAATGGGCCTGAGGCAATAGACCACGGGCTCACACATCACAGCGACATCTTGGAAGTGGACAACACTTCCTCCTGACACTTCCGCATTTAACAGTGTTGTCACATTGTGCAGATTGCCAGACTTACCGTTGTCCGGGGCGGTCGGTATTATTGGCCACTTTAAGTGAACGAATCGGACTTAGTCTCTGTGGCGGTCGACCGGCGGTCAGTTTTTAAGTCTAAAACTGTACCTTATTACTGGAGAAAGCATATATACCAAAGGAAATAAATAAAAATGATATGGAAAAATGTACAAGTATATATGTGACACTTTTGTCCTAATAATGAGTGGGTGTAAAGGTGCATGATGATAAAGATTAATTTTGATGAGGTAGTCGAATTTGTTACTGATCAAGAAACAACAGTTTCGTGAAAATTTGATTATGGAAGTGAGTAATACCGTCGCCTGTCGTATAATGGCGAATATTTTTTACGAGGGCATTTTGTTTTAGGTCCGATCAGTGGCGAAATGGAAACCACACAGAAAATCAAAAATATTTCATTTACAACTCTTAGCAACATCTTCCAGCAACTTCTCTTTATAGTCGCCTTCAGACATTTCGCGTAGCGCGGTACGAACCTTCCAGTGCACTCGTGATGCAAGGCAGCCGTCTGTGCATTCTGCCATTTCCCTATGCTGGTCTGCAGCTCATTTTACGTGCCAAAACGCTGTCCTGATAGCCAGCGGTTTACGTGAACGAAGAGGTGAAATCATTTGGAGCTTAGTCCTGGCTGTGTGGTGGGTGATCAAACACTTCGCATCGAAAATGCTACGAGAGCGTCTTTGTAGCAGCTGAAGTGTGAGGCCGAGCATTGTGATAAAGAATGACAATCCATGATGAAAATATTCATTTTCACTTGTTCTGAGTTGTCTTTCGTAGACTGTATTCTCCAATCGCCTGATCCACCCGATGAACAAAATCACTGACTGACACTCACTTCCTTCCATGAGCATCAGTATCACGAAAGTCTATATGTTCTGCTTCGATGTTTTTAGACCATTGCTACAGCTTTCTGTCACGCGTGACATTTACGATATAAAAAAAGCAGGTGGAACCCCTCAGCGTGAAGGAACTGAATGGCAGTAGGTACTTCACACTTGACTTGAAACTCTATTATTCTAGGCATCTTTACGTGCTCCCCGTACGCTCAGAGCTGAAAGTGCGATGTGAAGCTTCATAGGATAGTCTCTATAGTTTTAATTTCATGACCGATCACATATTGAAAAAAATAGATCTCGTCTATCATTTGACTCACTTTAAATTTGAATTTACGTTCAAGTTGGGTGCATGGGCGGCAACAGTCATTATTTATGCAGACTCTCACTAACTTACTGTGCAAGATATCACCAAATTTATTTGTTCAGTTACTTTCACAATCAAAACATTAGCATTATTTAAGAACAAAGCTTAATGTCACCTCACAGTAATGTTCACTGTCATTGCGTTTAACTAACGACTTCCACCAACAAGTAAAAATTCCATACAAAAAACAAAATATTTCAATACAAATACCATCAGAAAGCTGAGCAATATATTACGTCAACGATGAAAAACGATAGCCATGGGATTCATACATGAAGTTACTGAACACAAAATAAATAAAATAGGTCGATTAGCTGTTACAAGTGGTTCTATGATCCACGGGATTTTCATATTCTTTCGCTCTGTACGTGCAGACTATCAGTCTTTCACAAAAAATGAACAGGAACTTACTCTAGGAAATTCAGTGTAGTGAATTTTGTACTGGGATACGTTTCCCCTGGAGGCCACGTTTTTCCAGTTTTTCAAGAAAAACGCGTTTGAAGGTCACTTTGGTACGATTGCTTTGAATAACTGGAAAACTGTGGCCTCTAGTGAAAACGTATCGTAGAACAAAATTTAACTACAGTAAATTTCCTACGAAAAGGTCCTGTTAATTTTTTTCTGTAGGACTAAAAGTTTGCACATAGGGGGCAAGAGAGTATGAAAATCTTGTGATTGATATTTGAAAGCGTTGCATGTTGCAAAAACACAGCGATAGGAGATAAAAATTGCTATCGCTTGCGAGATTCTGTAATTTCTACATTTCATGAACCTTACATTCAAAAGTTAGTCACCGTTCTTATAATCCAAGATTTATGTAACGACTTTCATTAACCAGTAAGAACAGCTCTTTCAATTGAAGACAAAATTCAGCTTTACTTTCTGACAGATTCATACATTTTTAATGTTATTTCTCTGTTTCATAAGTTGTTAGGATAGTAGGATGTGTACCATATTTATGATAATAATGATTGCTGTAAATAATTAATATAGAATTATGACTGAGTGTCACACATTCAGATTCCAAAGACACTCTGTAACTAACAAGTCTTTACACTACTGGCTGTATGAAATGGTACCGTCGTTCTTATTATTTCAGTGGCAACAATTACATTGACCGTAGGTCACTCTGCAGTTGTGAATAACTGTTAAACATGGTTTAGTCACAAAGCACTCCTCCTCTACAACTGTCTTGAAGCCTGTACCTTAATTAACGTTGTACTGTGGCGTACAGAACTGCATGCCCATCACATCTTCCAAGCGTTGCCACAAACATTACCAGAACACTGTAGATACAATTAATTGCGCGCGCTTTCTCTCGCAATTGCTTTGTTTCAAATCGGTTTCAATGTTAACTTCGGACTTCCCGTACGTTTTCTCGTAGGTCAAAGATTCTGCTATGAACACATGACTATACTCAACAAAATGCAAGATCCCAGATATTGCCAGTGTGCCTACCTTACAATATTTATAAAAACGTTTTCAACAGTAAACATGAAAGTAATAACACAATATTGCAACTGATCATCGATGACAGTGGAAGAAAAATACGGATTAACATGTGACATACTGTGTTACAGTGGTCCAACATAATGGAGAGGAAATTTAACTTATTTAAAGGGTGTGTATGAGCTATTCACCAGCATAGATTCAGTAACGTGATTGCCTCGTGGAGTGTCCACGTGGTCTAGGGCGCCATGTCACGGAAATTTGGAAATTTGTGGTAAGATCTTATGGGACAAAACTGCTGAGGTCATCGGTCCGTAAGCTTACACACTACTTAATCTAACTTACGCTAAGGACAACACACACATCCATGCCCGCGGGAGGACTCGAATTTCCGACGGGGGGAGCCGCTCGAACCGTGACAGGACGCCCTTGACCGCGCGGCTACCCCGCGAGGCCCTCATGTCACGGATTGCGCGGCCCCTCCGTCGGAGGTTCGAGTCCCCCCTCGGGCATGGGTGTGTGTGCGTTGTTCTTAGCATAAGTTAGTTTAAATAGTGTGTAAGTCTAGGGACCGATGACCTCAGCAGTTTGGTCCCTTAGGGATTCACACTCACAGTAACGTGATTCGTGTAGAAACGGGATGGAGCCAGAACGGATTCCTTAACAAGTTCATGGACATTTTAAGGTATTAGTATAAATACGCTATGCATATAGAAATTTTCACGGACAGCTGGTGTAAATATTGGGTTCAGCAACCACGTGTTGTTATCAGTGGAATGAGAAAGAATAATTGACGACTCGTTTCAGTCGTGTAATACAAATCTGCTGGTGTGATAACGTGTGATCACAGTCGGAGTCACTGCCGGAGGAACGGGGTCACTGGTGGACGAGTGGAAGTGTGATCTGGCGGAACAGTGAAACACTAGTTGAAATTTTTCAAGTAATACATGGTCTTTTTTTCCTGATAACTTAATTTTATGACTGCTACTATGAACAATTCAAGTGCTACTGACTGATAATTTAAACGCGAACAGTCTCATGATAAGATTGTGAATTTCGGATGAGCAGTTGTATGTTAACATTGAATTTCTGTGTGATGAGTGCTGTAACAATTGATATAACAAACTGTACCTCAATAAAATTCATGAGACGGGTAGTACTGAAGCTTACGCCGTGCATATATTTGCGTGTTGCTCGTAGAAGCCTATGCTCCTCCCAGGCAACTACTAGGCTGGAGTCTGAGATTAGTGTACCTGATACACGGTGCTAGCAAACATGGCCGTTAGCCTGGAGTGTCTTCCGGAGACAATATTAGCTAAGAGTGCAACTAGCGGCCGGTGTGGGTGGGCGTTCGTGACAGCAGGTCAACATTAATAACGAGGGCGACGCAGCAGCAGGCAGGATCATTGTGTTTGGAGGTGCCGCTTTGATGTGGCGGCCTCGTTCGGTGGGGTTGGCCTTGTCCTGTGTGGCACAAACAGTGGCGTTTCCCCTCACAGGAAAAGGGCACGCCACCAGTACTGTGCGTCCAGAGCGATCCAGCCACCATACTGCAACTCACAAACATTTTCTAGCTGGACAAATTGTGTAACGTTCAGAAATGTAGGAACATGCGAGGATAGTTCAAAAATAAACTACGCTATGAAAGAAGATTTACTCGGGAAATCAAAGAAATAATCAGAGTTACTAAGGTACTGATACACAAGTTTTGTACATAGTCCCCACGATTTTCTAAGAATATATTCCATCGGCGAAAATGGCTGTCAAAACTGTGATAAATGAAATCGGAGCCTAGTCTATGAGCCACTTAACGAAAGTTTCCAGAATCTTGGCATTGATTATAAAGTGTCAACCGGCCACGCGCCTCCTTAACGGTTCGAAGAGATGAAAATCGCGTGGTTCAGATTCGAGCTGTATAGAGGGTGTTCCAGTACAGTCCACTGAAAATGCTGGCCCAAATCTCACGTTCCGTCGCTTCATGGAATCAGGCGTTGCCAACTTTCGAAAGCAGTCCAATCTCGCTGCCTTTGAATATCAAAAAATGGTTCAAATAGCTCTAAGCACTATGGGACTTAACATCTGATGTCATCAGTCCCCCAGGACATGACACACATCCACGCCCGAAGCAGGAATCGAACCTGCGACCGTAGCAGCAGCTCGGTTCCGGACTGAAGCGCCTTTGAATATCCTTCTCTAACTGCTCCAGAGTGGTGCACCAAATGGCATCACCACCAGTCTCTCCATGGGTGAGGAAATCATTTAGCAACACAGTGTGCGTGGCCCAGAAGACAGTGGTCACAAAGGTCTTCGCTGATACCCTAGTTTGAACTTCTTACGAGGTGAAGAAGGGGTGGGGTGGGGCAGGGCTGGCCGGCCGAAGTGGCCGTGCGGTTAAAGGCGCTGCAGTCTGGAACCGCAAGACCGCTACGGTCGCAGGTTCGAATCCTGCCTCGGGCATGGATGTTTGTGATGTCCTTAGGTTAGTTAGGTTTAACTAGTTCTAAGTTCTAGGGGACTAATGACCTCAGCAGTTGAGTCCCATAGTGCTCAGAGCCATTTGAACCATTTTGGGGCAGGGCTTTCTCCTTGACACTGGTGTTTCCTTCGTGTAAAGTTTCTCAAGAGGCACACACTTTTCAGTCATGTGGCGATACAGTGCACGAATGGAACATCGTTCAACTGATATCGCAAGTAAGCGCTGGAGAGTCGTGTATTGCGGACTTCGAAGATACTGTCCCTATTCTATTGATTTCTTCAAGTTTTACCCTTGACCCCTATGAATAAACTGAGGTTACATCTCAGAACATGAATGAGATGGTGAGCTTAAGAGAATAGGAAAAGTTCGTATTCATACTTCAAAGATTTTTAGTATAGGATTTTACAGGAAGAATCATTAAACTATTACGGTTCTTTGGTATTAAGTAACGTTTATTTTTTCCATTCCATACTCTGTGTTATCCTAAATAGTCAATGTGTTTGTAGTATGAATTACTTAAGAGTCACGCTTTAACCGAGTTTTTAAATATTTGGACTTCAGTAGTCTCTTTAATCTCTTTATGCAGCTTATTGTAGGATATGATTACCTGGGAGCAAAGACTGTCTTGTGTTTTATGTTCGTTTACTCTTGGTAAATGAGCGGGCGGGCACACATGTTTCCAAGGTCGTTTCGACTACGGTGCCGAAGATTCCCTGGGAAGCCCTTACACATCCTCCATACAGTACTGATCCTTCCCCATGCGATTTCCGTATTTTTGGAGCCTGAAGAAAGACGCTGGTAATGGTCGATTTGCTTTTGACGATGAGGTGCATTCATGGTTCCATACGCAACTGCGAATATCTTTCCATTAAAGCATTTACCGCCTAGCCTCACTGTGGCATAAATGTGTTAACAGACATGGCGATTACGTTTGAAATAATAATCATTTCATTTACTTTTTCTTCCAGCTGTCTCGTTTTCATTTGACTGCCCCTTATACTATGCTAACGTATAGAAAGGGCAAGAGAATTCTTGTAAATGGACCACCGCAGCTAAAAGGTCATTTATTTAATGGAGACAGAGGAGAAAAGTATGTTTTCACGAAACACGCATAACATTGAAGGCCAAAAGCGTTTCAGACCTCCACAGGCAACTGTGAAAAACCCGTTTCTTGTTGATGTTTTCAGAGGTAAAGGCCAGGATTGAAGACGACAGTCCTTCGACGTCTCTTCGGCTACATTATTAATAAAAAGATTAATTGAATCGTTATTATTTTGGAAGGCAACGCCCCAAAGCCTTCTAAAAATCAGCCGACTCCTTGAAACGTGAGTATCGTTTGATACGTAATAAGCAGAAAACGTCTGCCATATCGATCTAGAAAACAAAGAGCATATTTATGCACTGAATTTTTGTTAATTATGATCGATGCACACTTCTGATTGTGTAAAAATCAATCCTTGAAATACTCCTTTTATATTTAAAAGCTACAATTTTTTCTTTGTGGTCTCTTCTGACGTCTACATTCAAAATGAGTATTTCAGGCTATCATAAAAAACGCGACGTAAATACACTGACAGAAAGAAAATCGCTGTTGCACGAAGGAGATGTGTGACATAAGCGAAAGTTGGTAGACGTGTAACTCCACATCTGAAAAATGGTGTCTATTCGAATTTCAAGCCAGTCGTATAACAGTGGCACTAGTAGCACCACTATGGAGATGCAAATCAGGTTTGTTTTAGATACATGCTGTAGCGGTCGTGAGAGTTACTTACCTATAGGACTGGACGTAGTGAGTTGATGTCACTTAAGAATGCCTGAAGGCAAAAAAGACGCCATTATCAACATCTCACTGCGATATTCCAGAAAAATTTGGCAGGAATGTAGCCATCGTGCATGACCGCTGGCAGCGGTAGTCATAGAAATGTAGAGTCGCGGGAAGACCAGACTTCATACGGCCACGTGGCACTACCAGCGGGGAAGACTACCGTGTTCGGCGTATGGCTTTAGCTCATCGTACTGCAAGCGCAACAGCAATTTGAGCAGCAGTTTGTAACGCCGGGAATGCATATCCTCCTATTTCCATCTATTTTACTATAAATTTTTTTCCTTATTTTGTTACTTGGAGATATGACATTTCTGTGTCTTTATATATTGTAATTTTTTTACTATTTGTATATAAATATATATATTTATTTATGCATTTATGTCGATGTATAATTGGTTTGTAAATATTATTTGTATTTTTACGCTGGGTCTGGCCTAGGGAAAACTATGCTATCGAACGACTACATCGATAGGTCGTGTGGAGAACCAAAGTGTTTAGGATCTTTGGTAGTGTTAACTCTGACGCGTGGAGTGCGGGCAGAGCAGAGTCTGTCTGGAGTAGGGCGGTGGAGCAGGTGTGTTGTGTGACGCTCCCGCGAGTTGCCGCGCTTTCGGGGCTTGGCTGCATGTACACTGCTGGCCACCGTAAATGCAACACCAAGAAAGACAAGAGGTAGCACAACAAAATTTATTTTGTAGATAACATGTTGATCAAGTATCCAATGATTACGTTTACAGACGTCTGTGACATGTGGTTCCTGCCAGAATCAGTAGCCAGAGTAGCCGCCATTGTTGGAGATCACCGCTGGCACACGTCTCGGCATTGAGTCAAAGAGACGTTGGATGTGTTCCTGGGGTACAGCAGCCCAAGCAGCTTCCACACGTTGCCAAAGATCATCTGGTGTGGCAGCTGGGGATGTAATCTGGGTCACTCGTTGAGCAACCATGGACCACATGTTTTCTATCGGCGAAAGATCCGCAGAGCGAGCCGGCCAGGGAAGCAATTCAATCTGGTTATTGACGAAGAACCTTTGGACAATGCGTGCCACGTGTGGTCGCGCATTATCCTGTTGAAATATGGCTGTGGCCGAGCCCTGAAGGTAAGGAAGGACAACTGGCTCCAGCACCTCGGATATGTAGCGCCGGCTATTTAAAGTACCGGCAATGCGTACTTGAGGCGTGCGAGAGTAATATCCAATACCGCCCCATACCACAATACCCGGTGCAAGACCAGTGTGGCGGTGCATAATGCAGCTGTCCAGCATCCTCTCTCCACAGTGTCTCCACACTCGAATCCGACAATCGTGGTGCTGCAGACAGAAGCGTGCCTCGTCAGTAAAGACAACGTCATTCCATTCTGCCGTCCACATCCGTCTGTCATCACACCATTGGCAACGGAGACGTCTGTGGTTCTGCGTCAATGGTAGACGAAGCAATGGACGTCTTGCGGACAGACCAATCTGCTGTAAACGGCGTCGAATGGTACGCGCAGACACTGGATGATGCGTTACAGACGCAATGTGCTGCGCTATGGTTCGGGATGTCACTGAGCGATCCGTCACTGCCATGCGCACAGTTTGCCTATCAGCACGTGCAGTGGTGCACCGAGGTGAATGCGATCGACCACGTCGGTCCGTCGTACCCTCCTGCATCCAACGGTCAGATATCCGCACTACAGTTGTTTCGTTTCGTCCAACACGATTAGCGATTTCTCTGTATGATAATCCACAATCTCGGTAAGCCACTATCCTTCCTCTGTCGAACTCGGATACTTGATCAAACGATGTTCGCTGTGGTCTACGAGGCATAACTGATCGTCTTGTGAAACCACCACAAGGTAAACACACGTGCCGAACGTACACTCGTCGAAATCGCCAAGCCTTAAATGGCGCTATGAGGTGGCGCCACAGGCGCGCGTGATGTGCGTCTGCGCTGAAATTCTAATCAGTTGCATATCTCATCGCTGCAAACCCATGGTGTAAATTTCACTTGATTCGGATGCTTCCTTCCGGGTGTTGCAGGCGCACACCCAGAGCCCGTTTGGCCTGGTGACCGTGTCGAGAAGAAGACGCGCCAACATCCAGCTTCTGCAACAGCGACGGCCGACAATGAATGACTGTCGCCACCTCCTCGATCGACGACTTCAAACCTTCAGTCAACCAACAAGGAAGACTGGAACCACGTAAAGTTTTAGAACTGCTTTTCAAACTGTTTCACAATTACAGCAACGTAGCATGAACCTTTGTTGCTCATTGTCCCAATTGCATTACCAAGCAGGGTCCCTTCCTTTTCCGGAATGAACCCGAGTAATGCTGAAATTCAAACGTCAGCATTAAAGTAATATCATTCTATTTCACTGCTTTAATTTCAAAGTTCAGTTAAAGTATTTATATCTGGCTACAATATTTAGATTACACAAGCACAAATTAAGAGTGCGAGTTTTGTTAGCATATTTTAGCTTACCTGTGACTGCAGCTCAGCTTGGTACGTACTAAATTTTACTATTGTTAATTGTTCAGAATCATTTAATTCAAGTTCAAAGTTAAATCTATTATTTATAAATTGCGTAGATTCAAGTAGCTTTTGAAATGATTGTTAAAGTAGCCCAAGACTAACCTTATTTTACTGAATTTCGTAGTGCTTCAGAAACAAAGCTCACTATTAATTTCAGTCACTAAATTAACTTTCAATTTTCCGGTTTTATTAATTCTTTTGCTAAATTAAGTCAGAGTGTAGCGAAATTTATTACTTCTGACAAATATTCAGTTTTCACACAACACGTGTCAACCTTCAGTTGCCACGCTTTTAGTGTTAAATATATGTGCATTAATCTTTCATTTTCAGTTATTATAGTAGTTGTCCATGGGACTGGCGACCGTAATTTTCCCCAAATCTCAAATATCTAAATAACGCCAATTAATTGTTAACGTAACGACCGCACATTTACTTTCTTTATTAACTTTACCCATTTTCAAAATTAATTTCCACCAATTTCATTTGCACTTATCCTTTCATTTAGATGTAACCCTTTCCTCCCTCCTTACCGACAGATTAACTTCGGTGGCGATTGCTTTTCTCAAATTTCCATTAGGTACCCGCGGTTTAATTTTTCACTGTCATCTTGGTCGATAAGTGAGGGGGAGGTTACAAGTTGTCACTATGACACAAAGAACTGTTACAAATCAGTTACTTCAAGGACAGCTCCTAGCCAGACTCACTGTAGCGTGCATTCCACTGACCCCAAACCACCGCCATTTGCAACTTCAATGGTGTCAAGCAGGATCTCATTGGAGGGTAGGATGGAGATCTGTTGTGTTTTATAATGAACGCAGGTTCTGCCTCGGTGCCAGTGATGGCCGTGTGTTGGTTAGAAGGAGGCCAGTTGAAGGCCAGCAACAAACGTGTCTGCCTGCTAGACACACCTATACCTGGAGTTCTTGTCTAGGGTGCGACCTCGTATGATAGCAGGAGCCCTCTCGTGATTGTTCCACGCACACTGACGGTAAAATTGTACGTCAGACTGAGATTTGACCTGTTGTGCTGTCATTCATGAACAGCATTCCAGGGGACGTTTACAGCAGGATAATGCTCGCCTAGATACTGCTCTTCTAACCCAATATGCTCTACAGAGTGTCGACATGTTACCTTGTCCTGCTTGATCACCAAATCTGTCTCCAATCGAGAACATGTTGGACATCATCGGACGAGAACTTCGCCGTCATCCATGAGCAGCATTAACCGGTCCTAAAATACTGACGTACCAAGTGCAACAGGCATGGAACTCCATCCTACAAACTCTCATCCGACACTCGTAGAACACAATGTATGAATGTTTGCTTGCTTGCATTCAACATTCTGGCGGTTACACCGGTTAGTAATTTACCAGCATTTAAAATTTGCAACGGCTTATCTCGCGCTTACATTTACATTTGCTATTGCAATCTTAATACCTCAGATATGTTACCTAGACAAATGAATTCTCAGAATTTCATGACTGTACGTTCATTAATTTTTGGTGCTGTGATTTTTACGTCATTATAATTAGGTGTTCAGATGTGTGTGAAATCCTGCTTAGGTCATCGGTCTATAGACTTACACACAGTAAACTAACTTATGCTAAGAACAATACACACACCAATGCCCGAGGTAGGACCCGAACCTCCATCGGAAGGGGCCGCGAAATCTGTGACATTGCGCCTCTAACAGCACGGCCATTCCGCTCGGCGTCATTATAATTCTGTAAGTATTCCTCGTTAAATGGTTTCCATAGGAATTCACTCCATTGCTTGTGAATTATTTTAGTAAAGAAAAAATATTGCAAATTAGTTATTTCCTTGTTGACAGATGGTGCCAATCACCTCGCTGTTCAGGTATATGCTGATTTTTCTCGTTTTCATTCATCGTTTTATAAAGAAAAAAAAAGAAGAAGAAAGAGTGCCCTCGACGACAAGATCATTAAAGACGAAGCACAAGGTTAGATTGGAGAAGGATGGGGAAAAAATTCGGTCTTGTAGTTTGCAAAGGAGCCATTCCACTACTTGTAATAACTGATTTCGGGAAAGTCCGGTTAATGTGAATGAGAGTAGGTACGTGATTATTTTGACGCTGTTCATCCTGAATGCAATTCCAGTATGCTAAATACCGTGCCATATCGCTCGTTATTTCTCTATACTCTCCATTCTCTATTCTCTACATTAAGACTTTGCTATGATGGATACAAATTTTTGTTTTAAGGAAAACTGATGTTAGACGTTTGTATATGTAACACGTCTGACTCATGTTAAAAGTTCTTTAATGGTGAGACGTGTGATTTTTACTAGATGCCGTAAAGCTATTATTGCGATGATTCTGAATATGGATGGAAACTTTGCACTTCTGCATGTGCATCTGTCCTCCAGAAACCACCATAAGGCTTGTGATTAAGGGAACGTTGGGCCTCACAATCATTTTCGCCCTTTCATTTTTGATTCGCAGATAGTAGGCTGGAAAATGTGCTATCAGTAAGACTCTGTATCAGCTCGAATATCTCTGTTTCTCCCGTCATGGGAATTTTGTGCGATTTATGTGGAATGAACTAGTATGCAGCGTGACTCATCTTGCAACTTTTACTCTTAGAATTTTAGTTATAAGCCTTTCCTCTTCTTGCAGCTTCTGCCACTGGTGTTTGATGAAAACCTTCGTGACCATATCCCAGATACTGGAAGACGCCATGTGAAACTATTGTGCTTATGTGATACCTCGTTTGACCGTGCGAGAAACGCAATAATTTATGCCTCCAGAATTAAAATGGGTGAGACCGGCGAGGTGTGGAAACAAGGTGGCATGGTCATTTCGTGTAGGTAGCTCATGTTGCTACAGTGTTGCGAGGAAGTAAAAAAGGCGTATAACTAACAATGTGTCCTTACGATATTGTAATCTAACCCTAAACTTATAACATGCAAAGAAATCCTAACATGACTAAATCTACTTTTCGTGTAACACTTTACAAGAAAATTGCTTTTCCTCCGACCACTTGGGGCTCCAGACGCGTCCTCGTCAACTCCAACATGAAGCTTAAAAGATCGTTGTGCAACAGCGTCGTTGAATTCTACAAATCACATCACAGTACTACACTGAGGTACAAAAATTCATGCGGTATCTCATAATATCGTGTCGTGCCTTCTTTTGCCAGGTGTACTGCAACAGACCTACGTGGCACCGACTCAACAAGTCGTTGGAAGTCTCTTATAGAAATACTGAAAAATGAATCCTCTACAGCCATCCACAATGGCGAAAGCTTTGCCGGTGCAGGATTTTGTGCACTAACTGACCTCTCAGTTATGTCCCAAAAATTTTCGATGGGATTCATGTCGGGTGGTATGGGTGGCCAAATCTCTCGCTCGAATTGTCCAGAATGTCCTTAAAACCAATCGCGAACAACTGTGGCGCGGAGACATGGCGCAATGTCATCCATTACAATACCAGCGTTGATATGGAGCATGAAATCCATGAATGGCTGCAATGGCATCCATCTAGCCTACCAAAACAATTTCCAGTCTATTATCGATTCAGCTGGACCAGAGGGCCCAGTTCATTCCATGTAAACAACACACACCATAATGGAGTCACCATCAGCCTGGCCTGGCAACGGAAGACAGCAAAACGAAAGCTGAAATTTTAAATTTAGCATTTGAGAAATCTTTCACGCAGGAGGATCGTACAAACATACCGCCGTTTGGGTCTCGTACAGATTCCCGTATGGAGAACATAGTAATAGACATCCCTGGGGTTGTGAAGCAGCTGAATGGGTTGAAAATAAATAAATCGCCAGGTCCCGATGGGATTCCAATTCGGTTTTACAGAGAGTAGTACTCTACTGCATTGGCTCCTTACTTAGCTTGCATTTGTCGCGAATCTCTTGCCCAACGTAAAGTCCCGGGAGACTGGAAAAAAGCGCAGGTGACGCCTGTGTATAAGAAGGGTAGACGGACGGGTCCTCAAAATTACAGACCAACATCCTTAACATCGGTTTGTTGCAGGATTCTCGAACATATTCTCAGTTCGAATATAATGAATTCCCTTAAGACAGAGAAGTTGCTGTCCATGCATCAGCACGGCTTTAGAAAGCGTCGCTCCTGCGAAACGCAACTCGCCCATATTTCACATGATATTTTGCGAACCATGGATGAAGGGTATCAGACGGAAGCCATATTCTTTGACTTCCGGAAAGCGTTTGACACGGTGCCCCATTGCTGACTCCTAACTAAGGTACGAACATATGGAATTGGTTCCCAAATATGTGAGTGGCTCGAAGACTTCTTAAGTAATAGAACCCAGTACGTTGTCCTCGATGGTGATTGTTCATCGGAGGTGAGGGTATCATCTGGAGTGCCCCAGGGAAGTGTGGTAGGTCCGCTGTTGTTTTCTATCTACATAAATGATCTTTTGGATAGGATGGATAGCAATGTGCGGCTGTTTGCTGATGATACTGTGGTGTACGGGAAGGTGTCGTCGTTGAGTGACTGTAGGAGGATACAAGATGACTTGGACAGGATCTGTGATTGGTGTAAAGAATGGCAGATACCTCTAAATATAGATAAATGTAAATTAATGCAGATGATTAGGAAAAAGAATCCCGTAATGTTTGGCTGGATCTGAGCACTATGGGACTTAACATCTATGGTCATCAGTCCCCTAGAACTTAGAACTACTTAAACCTAACTAACCTAAGGACATCACACAACACCCAGTCATCACAAGGCAGACAGAATCCCTGACCCCGCCGGGAATCGAACCCGGGAACCCGGGCGCAGGAAACGAGAACGCTACCGCACGAACACGAGCTGCGGACGTAATGTTTGAATACTCCATTAGTAGTATAGAGCTTAACACAATAACGTCGTTTAAATATTTGGGCGTAACATTGCAGAGTGATATGAAGTGGGACAAGCATGTAATGGCAATTGTGGGGAAGGAGGATAGTCGTCTTCGGTTCATTGGTAGAATTTTGAGAAGATGTGGTTCCTCTGTAAAGGAGACCGCTTATAAAACGCTAATACGACCTATTCTTAAGTACTGCTCGAGCGTTTGGGATCCCTATCAGGTCGGATTGAGGGAGGACATACAAGCAATTCAGAGGCGGGCTGCTAGATTTGTTATTCGTAGGTTTGATCATCGCACGAGTGTTGCTTCAGGAACTCGGGTGAGAGACTCTAGAGGAAAGGAGGCTTTCTTTTCGTGAATCGCTACTGAGGAAATTTAGAGAACCAGCATTTGAGGCTGACTGAAGTACAATTTTACTGCCGCCAACTTATATTTCGCGGAAAGACCACAAAGATAAGATTAGAGAGATCAGGGCTCGTACAGAGGGATATAGGCAGTCTCTTGTCCCTCGTTCTGTTTGGGAGTGGAATAGGGAGAGAAGATGCTAGTTGCGGTGCGAGGTACCCTCCGCCACGAACCGTATGGTGGTTTGCGGAGTATGTATGTAGATGTAGATGTAGAACTTGCACATTGCCTTGATGACATCTTGGGTGCACGGCTTCGTGGGGTCTGCGCCACACCCGAACCCTACCATCAGCTCTTACCAATTGAAATCGGGACTCATCTGACCAGCCCACAGTTTCCCAATCGTCTTGGGTGTAACCGATTTGGTTACGAGCCCAGGAGAAGCGCTGCAGCCCATGTCGTGCTGGTACAAAAGGCACTCGCGTCGGTTGTCGGTCGTCTGCCGCCATAGCCGATTAACGCTAAATTCGTCGTACATTCTACATTGATTTCTGTGGTTATTTTACGCCGTGTTGCTTTTCTGTTAGCCCTGAAAGCTCAACGCAACTGTCGCTATTCTCGGTCGTTAAGTGAAGGCCGTCGGTCACTGCGTTGTCTACAGTGAGAGGCAATGCGTGACATTTGATATTCTCGGCACACTCTACTCACTGTGGATCCCAGAATATTGAAGTAACTTAAATTTCCGTAATGGAATATCCAATGTGTGTAGCTCCAGACACCATTCCGTGCTCAAGTCTGTTAATTTCCGTCGTAATGCCGTAATGACGTCGGCAATGTTCTCACATGTTCAAATGTGTGTGAAATCTTATGGGACTTAACTGCTATGGTCATCAGTCCCTAAGCTTACAAACTACTTAACCTAAATTATCCTAAGGACAAACACATACACCCATGCCCGAGGGAGGACTCGAACCTCCGCCGGGACCAGCCGCACAGTCCATGACTGCAGCCCCTCAGACCGCTCGGCTAATCCCGCGCGGCGATGTTCTCACATGAATCAGCTCAGTTCAAATGACAGCTACGCCAATGCACTGCCCTTTTTTACCTTGTGTACAAGATATTGGCGCCATCTGTACATGTCTATGTCGCTACTCCATGACCTCTGTCAACTCAGTGGGCAAAACATGGCCACGTAATTTTAAAATTATGCACAAAACAAAAGGAATAAAATGGCAATGGACTAGCATGAGCTGCGTTATAATCCCGCACAACGGAAACTCTTAGGCTCTTCCCAGCCTTTAACAGCGTGGCGTGTCAGCCACCACATACATGATGTGATCAAAAGAATACAGACACGTGTTAGTGGACGTTGATGTGGCTAGTGTGTCACTCTTCGCCTTTACGAAGGCTTTAACTCCGTAGGGGTGATTTTCAGTTAAGTGTGTAAATGTCTGTGTAGGAATGGCAGCCCATTATTTCTCAAGATACAAACTACAGAAATTAGTGATGTAGAATGCTAGGTTCTGGTGCGGAATCGACATTCTAATTGATTCCGACGATATTCCATTGGGTTCAGGTCGGGCCTCTACGCATTCCAGTCAACTACAGGAATGTTATTGTCCACAAACCATTACCTCACCGATGCCTCTTTATGACAGGGGCATTATCCTGCTGATACAAACAATCGTCGTCTGCGTATTGTTCCTGTACTGTACGCAGTACACAGTAATGTAACAAGTGTTCATATCTTGTATTTGGTGTTTTCACAAGCGGAGTAAGGAGACCCAATCCTAACCATAAAAAAAAGTATCCCCATACTTTAACACCATCTCCCTCGAATATCACTGATGGTGCTACACATGTTGGCTAGTAACATTTCCCGGCCGTTCGCCAAATACAAACCCTTCCATCTAATCGCCACAGGGTATCGTTTCCGATCATCCACTATGCAATGGCGTCGCTCTTTACACCACCACAAGCGTCACTAATCACTGATCACTGAATACGGATACGTTTGGCTGCTCCTCCATTGTACCACATTTATTTTAACTGTGCTAGCTGGACTGCTGGCAGCACTTTGGAACTCGCGAGTGACTCCTCATACGATACCTACCTACCACAATTCACGGCGATCCCTGTACGTCAGTAATTCAGGTGTGCCTGGTGTTGGTTTAGCTATGGTTGTTCCTTCGTGTTTCCGCTTGAGTAACAGTCGGCTAGGACTGCTTCAGAACGGCTGAAATGGGTTTGTCTCTCAGCTGACATCCAGTAACAAGTTCACGTCAGAAGTCACGGAGGTCTTCTAAGTGACCGATTTCGATGTCACTAACTCTCTGCTGAGAATTGAGTACTCACCTTTCCTCTCATATCTGCGGAACCGCCATCGTGACATCTAGTGGCCAATTTCACATTAAATAGTGGTGTCCAGATACTGTTGATCAGATAGTGTAGCCTAGCGGTTTGAGGCGCCATGTCACGGATTGCGCGGCCCCTCCCGTCGGAGGTTCGTCCTCCCTCGTGCGTGGGTGTGTGTGTTGTCCTTACCGTAAGTAGTGTGTAAGTGTAGGGACCGACGACGTCAGCAGTTTGGTCCCTTAAGAATTACGCGAGGCTTCAGTGTGCTGATTGTGTACGAAAACTGAAACGTTCTGTTTCAGTTCAGTGGTCCTACATCATGATCATCGTAAGAAGATAAGACATGCAGACTAACGGTGTTTAATTTCACATATTAATCGCTGAATGGCGTTGCGATGCTAGTGTCGGAGAATACACAATATTTTGCCCCAACTCCCAAGACATTGCACATCAAACATTTTATCAGTGCCGTTGAGCGTGGTATTTTGAAGCTTCCCAGTCAAATTACTGAAGAAATAACTTAAGAGACCTGCAGGGCCATAACAACGATGCCTTCAATGAAGCAGAACATCACCACTGAGGAGAGAAAAGCTCTATGATCTGTAATAGGGGACACAGCAATAGTAATGACGAGGGAAAGACCACTTTTCTTCTGTTCAAATGGTTCAAATGGCTCTGAGCACTATGAGACTTAGCATCTGAGGTCATTAGTCTCCTAGAACGTACAACTACTTAAACCTAACTAACCTAAGGACATCACACACATCCATGCCTGATGCAGGATTCGAACCTGCGACCGTAGCGATCGCGCGGTTCCAGACTGAAGCGCCTAGAACCGCTCGGCCACATCTGCCGGCTTTTCTTCTGTCTGCGACATCTTATCTCGGTAAGATGATCGATTTATTGCAGGACTCAGCGTATCGTCGACTCTCCAAGCATCCTACATGTAGTACGAAGGAAGGTATGCCCTTACTCAAATTCAGTCAATATCCCGACCATCTGGAAAAAAGCTTGAGACCATGAGCTCCAATTTCAACGACACTTTATGGCCTACCAATGATTTATAAATGCGGAGCACCACGTCACCATACTTTGAGTAATATAGGAGCTAAGAAATACTAATTATCAAGAATTTAGGCTTCTCTTTAAGCCCTATGTAAGGCCAATACGAAACTTCAGTCGGCGCTTTTGATACCTAAATATTTTGGGAGAAATGGAAGTGATTCCTTTGTTGTGTGACCACATGGGGCAGTAACGATTCCTACATTTGTATAAAATGTTAGCTTCCCCCATTCGCACATTTGTTTCATCATGAAAACGACCAAAAAATTGAGATCTCCCGTTTTTTTATGTCAGGTTCGTAGAAAAGTTGCTTGGAGGCGCACTGTATTTCGTAAACCAACACGCACAGACATGCATCTACGAGCCACGAACTGTCGAAACCCATCTGACCGCAGTGGTTTGTTACGAATACTCATTCATAGAACTCGAGTTATCTCACATCCGGTGAGCTTGTCACTCGAGATCACCCACCTCCTCTCTGTGTTTGCCCTTAGCTGGTACTCCTAGTCCACATTCGCAAAACATTTCGACCAACACACATTAGACATTAATGCAACCACAAGATATGGAGAAACCCTT
Source organism: Schistocerca nitens (assembly GCF_023898315.1). NCBI lineage: Eukaryota > Metazoa > Arthropoda > Insecta > Orthoptera > Acrididae > Schistocerca > Schistocerca nitens. The sequence continues at coordinate 968,559,303 of NC_064616.1, read as the reverse complement.
TTGGATGACTTCGATGGCATTCTTGCGCTATTTGGCAATGTGTCCTTTAAGAAACACCGAATAATATACGTCTTCCATCATCTGGCGCGTGTGCAAACACTTCTGGGTTTTATAAACAGATACGTAAGTATTAGGACACTAGGAATATACGATATCCCCAGTCAGTGTGGGAAATCAAGCACTGGGCTGATATGTCGCATTCTTAAAGACTGATGCTATGATCTTAGACTTCGCACCACACCACAGCACGCACAAAAATCGGCTGTTGCTTAAAACTGACTTCATACTGAACACGGTATTGTAGGGAAGCAGCATAATCACGCCTTATAAAATTTGCATCAGTCTTTCCATTGTGTGCCAGCCTAGTCCGCTGGAACTAGCTCTGATGTCATAAATATTGCGCAATACTTTGAAATGAAGTAAATAACCTGAAACGTTTCTAGCATGTCAAGAGTAATACAAAATCAATATGTGTTGGATATCGGTTCAATAACTTTAACCATTTTCGAAATTTGTGTATTTTTCTGTAAAAATCATTGGCGCAACAGAAAAGATCTAGAAACTTAAAAATTTATATTTAGATTCCTTTTGCATAATAATTTAGTAGAAACAGTATTCTGGATCTCACAAATTAAAATTTTAGTTGAAATTCATGATTTTCTGGTTTTTGTCTTAGAAATTAAGGAAGCAAGACAGATTAAGTAGGCGAATAAATAAAGCTAGGATGTTTAACTTTAAGTAGCAGGGAGATCCGCTATAATCATAAAGATGTGAGAAGTTTCAACTGAATAACTATAAAACTATAGCGATAGCGTATCTCCAAAGGGCAAGTTCAGAGCTCGTCTACTGTGTGTAGTGTAATTAAATTAATTCTCTCGCCCAAAATATTTGGCTTAGCCACGTCAGACTTTTATTATGATTACTTACTTATGTGCTGATTGCACAATTAAATTGAAAGCTTCATCAGCCACCAGCAGAAGAAGCAATGATTTATTCGATAACGTAAAGTGGTGCAATACTAGCCCAGCGGCTAGTCGGGAGAGCAGATTTGATCAGGCGTTCCCTTACCCCTCCGCACCACGGCTTTATATGTAAGACTGCTGCGCGAGAAAGAGAAGGCCCCAGTTCTCTCCAGACGCTGATTAGCGCACCACCTGTGCAGGGAGTCGCGTCGCGTCGGTATTGTTGATATAAAGAGCCTCGGATGCAGTAATAAGTTACTCAGGAAACGCGTAACCATGAAATCGTTTTCGAGTGAAGTGTTAATTTTGGGGTGATGTTAATGATCTACTTTAGTTTGCCTATGTCGTATTTTCACGTGCCGCCGCAGGACAGACATTCTACCATTATTAGCGTGGCGTTTGATGAACATTATCATCAAATTATGGCGAGCATTCGCTTAAACATTTAATTTGAACAGTTATAATTGCATCAGCGCATTAGACTCTGAACTGCTCTGGTAGTTGGATTGTGTGGATCCTTTTGGTCTGTGACTTTCAGAGTATAGTAAACATTTTAGAGAAGATGGTTTTTGATTATGAATCGCAGACAATCTCCTAATTCCTCAGAGCTATAAATTGTAGCTATAAATGTATTTCTCAGATGAATTGGGCACTAGGAGTTCTAATTACAGGCTTCACGTTTTGCTAATCACTTTCTGGTTGCCAATATTGTAGTTAGAGAGCCAGTGTTGAGAACGGCAAACAGCATTAAATAAATAATAGGAACATTAACAATTAATCCACCTGCCGCTCCACATATGGTGCCAATCAGCCGGGAAAGAAACTGAGTAAAAGTGAAAGTGATTTTTAAATATTCGGATTCGGGAGTGAAATGCGACACGCAACTGAGCAATGGAACAGTGATAGACAGTGTTACGTGTGCATGTGGACGATGCAATTGGATTAACAACGCATCTGGATTGACGGAGCTGGCGCTGAGTCTAGCTGCACTGCTGGCATCGCGAGAAGACAGTCTCTCCCCACCGCAGTCATCCGTAGGAGCGACCGGAGCCGCGTCTGCTGTTGCGGGCTATGCCCACAACACAGCAGCTGTCGCGGCGCCGTCTTCAGTTCAACGCGCCGCGTCACATCAGTAATCCTGGTACGCCACGCCGGCAAAGCCATACGTCGTGCAGAAGGAATTAAGTTAAGTGAAAAGGTTTTCAAACTTTTACTAACCTGCACTAAAAGACTGTCGTCGATGGAACCGCAAAAAGAAACAGAAGTTAAACCTAAATCAAGACCTATGTCTGTTGAAGGAACTGTAAATCCAGACAACGGTTCAAGTGTATATATGCCTGAAAATAGTAATGTTAAAGTGAAACCCGAACTAGTGTCTCCTGACAGTAGTGTGAAAAAGAACAACGATTCAATAGTAGAGACCCCTGTAGTAAAGCAGAAGTCAGAAAGTGTTAAGTTATTGGATGAATTAAAAATGAAACAGGCATCCAAGATGGTTAAGCTTAAAAAGGAGAAGTTAGATATGACTGATCAATCAGAAGTTTCATTTAGTGTTGGAGCTAGCTTTTCGTCACACTGAGTGTGATAAAAAGCCAGCTAGTGAGCAACCCAAAGATACTGGGGCTATTGATTTAAATGTAATATCACAAGCAATAGCTGCCAGTAATGCAATGTCAGCCAGTAATGCTAGAATGACAGATGAGTTAGAATCTGATATAATTGAGATAAATAACAGGATTGTGGCCAGCCAAACCAATTTTAATAAACGGTTTGAGGCAATGGACAATAAATTAGAATCCAATAAAGCTGAATTAGAAACTTCCTTCAAGACTGGCTGCAATAAGTTGAAAGAGGATCTGGACAGTTTAAATTATAAAATTGATTACAACCATGAGGATATTAAGAAAAAGGTTGCTCAACATTTATCTGAAATGTATAAAACAGTAAAATCCAAAGTTGCTGAGGTTCGAAAAGACTTCCAAATGGAAGATGCGAAGCTGGAGCACAAGTTAACAGAAAAGATCGAGGCGGAACCTGAACTGTGCTCAGCTAGCTTTAAAGATTTTAATATAAAAGTAAACATATGTCAAGCAGAAGTAGACGCAATCAAAATTGATACTACTCATATTGTGCAAAGAGTAGATAATGTTGAAATGAGAGTAGAAAATATTAGTATTAACATTGCTAACATTGAGAGTAAAGTAGCTTCAGTAACTTCTGGTAATGGTAGTATGCAACAAGTTGTAGCTCCAAACGCCGCTTTTATCGGGTGTCGGCAGTTCTTGCGGTTCGATCCAGATAAAAATATCCACCAGCTAGATTTCCGGAACGATTTTTAAGATGTGATTCCACCAACTTGGTCTGAACGAGAGAAAATCTCATTTATTACAAGCCATTTAGTGGGTGACGCCATGCGCTGGTCAGCTGATGTTATGTTGAAGTGTAAAATATTAGCGGAATTTAAAACATCTTTCATTAATGAGTATTAGTCTAGCAATAAGCAAAATGAAAAGTTGAGAGAATTTTGGAGTGGAAAACGCTTCAATGCAGGCAAGGAATCTATTAAAGAGTTTGCCAAGTCATGGATCTCACGTTTGTCACATTGGGCGAAAAAGCTGAAACCTGAAATGATAATACTAGGTCTTGAAGCCAAACTGCCATGGTATTGGCAAACTAGAATTATATCTGCCCCTAGAGACAATCTTGATCGTTTCATTGAGTATTTGGAACGTGTAGAGCGTGTTGCTGCCAATGAGGAGCAAGCACGTAATGACAGAAATGGTAATAACACTAGTAGTAATTTTAAGAACGAGCAGAATGGGAATGCAAACATCAGAACAGTAGGTGTTCGCCATCCTAAGAGAGGTAGGAATTGGAGAAATAATTATCAGAACCAACAATGGCATCCAAATGATAGTAATTTTGTTCCGAACAAAAGTATGCAGGTAAACAACAGTGCGGAAAACAATGCTGTGCCAGTTAACTATAATGGAAATAAAGGAAACAGTAGTAGGCCGAGGCAGGAAAACTAGTTCCCGTCTATGAGGACACTGGCGCTCACCAGTCGGTTACTTTTCCTAAGCCAGTAATTACAGTAATTGGTAAGACAGATCAGAATACTCAGACTGAACATGTGGATGAGGGGTCCGTAGCGTCTAAGAATACAGCAGAAATATTAGATCAGTCACAGTATTTGATAGATACCGTGTTAGAGACGATTTCTAAGTGGGAAGAGAAAGAGAAGGCGCAGCAGTGTAATGGTAGGGAAGAGCTGCAAAATACTGAATTGTCAGGTGAAGAAGCAGAAGAAATTCATGCTTATATTTACGGTAAGGATGATGTGCTCTTATCTAAAGTGCCTGTGCAGGATGTTGACACTGTACTAATAGATTTAGGACGGGAGGTAAGTGCGAATGTAGAGGATAGCCCGTTGGTGGTCGATGAACCCAGTAGCTGTGACCAGTTGTCACTGGAGAAGGAACCCGACGATAATAGTGAAAGTTGTTTAGCTGTAACTAGTGTTATGCCCGGTCTGGAGGCGCAGAATCGCTCAGACTACAGTAATTTTGGGTCATGTTCAGCAAACTAAATGTAATAAAGTCGTGCAGTGTTTCGATTTAAAATTAATAGCACGACTGGAAAAGGCAGCTGAAAATGTAATTCAGGAAACCCCTACACACTTTGACCTATATATAATGAACACAGATGTCGATCTCTTTAGTTGGAGACAAATCCAAAAGGAGCTATTGGATGAGTTTGAGGAACCACCTGTACAACCTAGAATAAGCCAACCTATAATAATAGTGAATATGTTGGGTATCAATGTACGTTGTCTCTTAGACAGTGGAAGTGAGGTGAGTGCGATGTCTCAGTCCTTCTTTGATGCATTACCTAGTAAAGACAAGCTTACCCTAATGAGGGTAACAGGACTAAGAATAATTGGTGCTACTGGCAAGGTGTCAAAAACGGTAAAACGAGAAGTTTTGCTGCCCTTTAACATTAATGGTAATTTAATTCATCATCCATGCTTAATTGTAAATAATCTCAGTATTGAGGTTTTAATTGGCATAGGTTTCTTGTCGAAATATCAGAGTGTTGTTGACTTTGAAAGAAGTCAGTTGAAAATGGTCTTGCCGATAACCGGAGTAATTACGGTACCTTTTATTGATAAACATGTAGTAACTAATGATGAAACTTGGGAGCTGCCTATACGATTTCTGAAAAATAGGGCTAATGCATATAGGCTAGAGTACCCTAAGAGTAAAAAGCTATTAGGTCTCAGAAACGTGATCGACCTAAAGAAGTTCATAGGTAGTGAATGCTTTCTGTAGGGAGGTGGTTGTTCTGTAACCTCTACACAGTGTGGCAGCTGCGCAGTCCCAGCTGTGTGAGATCTTATTTCCCATTTCAGGTCTCACTCATTCTTCATCTTTCCTATCCACCAAAGTTTCGACTGCTTCTGTGCAATACAAAAATTTTCCGTCATGGCTATCAAGCCATGAGTTCTGTAACCATTCTATCCACCGATTAGTGAAGAAAATACCTAATGTGACAAACCTAACAGTGACATAAACAACAGAGAAGTATGATGTAATTAAGATACAAAGGTATTTGAGTAACATATATGTATAGAATCCTGGTAATATTATAAGTACAAAGTTGTTGTTTTATTGGAAATGGTCCACCAAAAGTAATTTAAAAAGATATACAAATTCGTGTACAAGCAGGATCTGAAGTGGCAGTGAAACCTATTGTATGCTGTAGAGCTAACTAATTAATAGTAAAAGAGATTGCTTAGTGTTATGAAAAATATGCAGGTAAGTTGTAAGAATGAACTCACCTTGTGTAGCAAGGAATGGCAGTGTAATAGAACTGAACAGTGTTTGTGGTTGAGACGTGAAGGACTCGTCCTTGAAATATTTATAAGGTTGGAGCTGGCCGTTATTTGGTGTAGTGAGTGACAGGACACACCTACACGTATTGAGGTTATGAGTTGGAAGCGTGAATGCGACCATAGGTACCCTTATGTTAGATGAGACAGAGCAGCTCATGGTGTCCTATAGGTTTAAGGAATTTAGCATTACGCTCGGCCATAATTACTTAATGCATTTTAGTGGTAGGTCGAGAGAGACTACCTGTGGTTTCAGCTTCCAATCAAGTGCAACACTATAGATATGAAATAAACGTGCTATCCTATGCGTTAAATGTTAATAGAGTGAGTGTTAAATAAGTACATACACTAGCAACATAATTGAGTAACATAATGGCAGACGTGAAACATTATTTAAAGCTCAGCATAAATACAAAATGGTTCAAATGGCTCTGAGCACTATGGGACTCAACTGCTGTGGTCATAAGTCCCCTAGAACTTAGAACTACTTAAACCTAACTAACCTAAGGACAGCACACAACACCCAGCCATCACGAGGCAGAGAAAATCCCTGACCCCGCCGGGAATCGAACCCGGGAACCCGGGCGTGGGAAGCGAGAACGCTACCGCACGACCACGAGATGCGGGCTAGCATAAATACACTTCGATGAAGTAAGTATATAAATGTAGATGTGGAACTGACACAGCAGCAGAGGACCAATAAGTGGATTTAGTAGTCAACTAAAAGTCGTGTGTTTTGAACACTCAGAACTGTACTATTACCACAAGTTACTCACATGTACAAAGAGGCTGAGAAGATAACTACTAATCAAATATACTCATACTATCTCTAAGAATAAGGTAGTCGAAGATGAGTCAGTTAAGTAAATAAAATACAGATTTGTCAGGAATGTACCGAGCATTTGTTCAGTGTTCCAGCCCATAAATAATAAATTGAGATTAAATAAGATTTATGATTGTATGCCTCGAGCATAAATTTTCTCTAGTAAGTGACTAACGGCGTTTTGAGCCATTTGTTTATCGATTTTATGACAGTTAAGTAACCGCGAGAGTAAAATTGAAAAAGTTCTGTTAACTTTGTTCCAGTAACATATTGAAAGATAAAATGAATATATCCCCATTTCATTGTGATCCACCCTTAGATATCAAGTGAACAGAGTCTGAGGCACTCTTTTTGTATGTTCTACTGGACAAATCAGATAATGGCAGCCTGGTAGCTGCGTGAAAGCGTGGAGTGACTTGGACACAATTCACAGTGACCCCTCCCCTTTCCCCATGTAATTTAGAGTGAACGTGAAGGATGCACACCATAGCAACATCCCCTCCTCTACCCTTGTGAATGGAAGTGTAGAACGCCAGCTAAAGCGGCTACAACCACGTGTGTAAAAATGAAATTGTCATGATTTGTGAAATTTTCATTCATGTTTAGAAAAGACTGCTAAGATATAATTATCTGTTTATGTATCATGAATAACTGTGTTATTTTCCTTGAATTTGTGTATGTAAAAATATTTACAGACAATTTAATGGATTTAAAATTTTCATAATTTTACATATTTTTATGTGTTTGTCTGTCTAAGGCAATATGTATGCCAAAGTGTTTCATTGATTGTGCTTAAATTTTGGCTGATAATGTCGCTTAAGAGGCAGTGAACATGCCAGCAATTTAAATAATTAAAGTAGGTGCTTCTTTTAATATTTCTATATGTTTACATTTCAATTTTAATTTTCATAGGGAGTTAAGCTGTACTCTTGCTTCCCTAATTGTAATTAACTTTTTTTCATTTACATACAAAAAAATTAAATAGAGGGTGATGTAGGAAAGCAGCATACTCATGCCTTATAAAATTCACATCAGTCTTTCCATTGTGTGCCAGCCTAGTCCGCTGGAACTAGCTCTGATGTCATAAATATTGCGCAGTACTTTAAAATGAAGTAAATAACCTGAAATGTTTCTAGCATGTCAGGAGTAATACAAAATCAATATAGGTTGGATTTCAGTTCAATAACTTTAACCATTTTCGAAATTTGGATGTTTTTCTGTAAAAATCATTGGCGCAACAGAAAAGAGCTAGAAACTTAAAAAATTATATTTAGATTCTTTTTGCATAATGATTCAGTAGAAACAGTATTCTGGATCTCACAAATTAAAATTTTAATTGAAATTCATGATTTTCTGGTTTTTGTCTTAGAAATTAAGGAAGCAAGACAGATTAAGTAGGCGAATAAATAAAGCTAGGATGTTTAACTTTAAGTGGAAGGGAGATCCGCTATAATCATAAAGATGTGAGAAGTTTCAACTGAATAACTATAAAACTATAGCGATAGCGTATCTCCAAAGGGCAAGTTCAGAGCTCGTCTACTGTGTGTAGTGTAATTAAATTAATTCTCTCGCCCAAAATATTTGACTTAGCCACGTCAGACTTTTATTATGATTACTTACTTATGTGCTGATTGCACAATTAAATTGAAAGCTTCATCGGCCATCAGCAAAGGAAGCAATGATTTATTCGATAACTTAAAGTGGTGCAATACTAGCCCAGCGGCTAGTCGGGAGAGTAGATTTGATCAGGCGTTCCCTTAGCCGACCGTACCGCGGCTTTTGTGTAAGAACGCTGTGCGAGGAAGAGAAGGCCCCAGTTCTCTCCAGATGCTGATTAGCGCACCACCTGTGCCGGGAGTCGCGTCGGTATCATTGACATAAACAGCCTCGGATGCAGTAATAAGTTACTCGGGATACGCTTAACCATGAAATCGTTTTCGATTGAAGTGTTACTTTTGGGGTGACGTTAATGATCTATCTTTAGTCTGCCTATGTCGTATTTTCACGTGCCGCCGCAGGACAGACATTCTACCATTATTAGCGTGGCGTTTGATGAACATTATCATCAAATTATGGCGAGCATTCACTTAAACATTTAATTTGAACAGTTATAGTTGCATCAGCGCATTAGACTCTGAACTGCTCTGTAGTTGGATTGTGTTGATTCTTTTGGTCTGTGACTTTCAGAATATAGTGAACATTTTAGAGAGGATTGTTTTTGATTATGAATCCCAGACAATCTCCTAATTCCTCAGCTATAAATGTATTTATCAGTAGAATTGGGCACTAGGAATTCTAATTACAGGCTTCTGGTTGCCAATATTGTAGTTAGAGAGCCAGTGTTGAGAACGGCAAACAACAGCATTAAATAAATAATAGGAACATTAACAATTAATCCACCTGCCGCCCCACAGTATGAAGTACGAGAAACCGAGATAATTACGTCCGTCTCTACATGCAGGGACTCCGTCATTATTGAAGGAGTCGAAATGCCTACGGTTAACAACTTTATTGACCGCTGCTAGGACAACAACAGCCGTAGTCTGTACCACAGTATCTGCTACCTGGAGAACACCGAGTGCAATGCCTACCTGTAGAACGTCCGGAGGACCTTACCACAACACTGCAATACCACCAACCATTCCACTGACCGTTACCGCCACCAATCCCGTCACCAGCTCCAACATCGTGATCAGACGCAGCATCACCAGGAACAGCAACAGTTTGTGTCTTCAGATAAACATTCCCTACACCTAGTCATCCTTTCTCCTATTCCGAATCGAAATCGATCACAAATTCCAACAAGAGGCCCGTTAACTCTGTGACAATGACGACATTCGGATCGGAATCATTCCAAAAGCACAACACCCAGTATCTTCCTCTTCATTCTCATTAACAAGATGTGACCGCAAATTTCTAGATCCACTGACATGTCTCATTACATTTATCAATGTACACCAACATTGAAACTCATCGCCTGGAGAGACTAAAACCAAATATCCATATTCTCATTCTTCCCTACTCACATTTATCGCCGCTCAGTTCGTGGTAGTTACTCGCCCCGCAATTTCCGCGCCGCCTATTAACCACGCAGGCAGCCCTTTTCCATGGAGATACAAGGTACGATATTTTCATGTCTCGCTAGACCTCCGTCTGACGTGACACCAACTCATCCGAGATTCCGAATACAAAACCATCTGTTGTATCACCATGTTGCACTCATTGCTGAATCCAAGCTCCCGCCTAACGCCGCAGTTTGGTATCATATTGTACGGTTCCACCCTGCAATGGAATAGGGAGCTGATGTGAGTGGCCAGACCATCTAAATGCACACACACGCTACAAAGAGTGCAGAGCTGCTCACTGAAGCTAGATATAGGACCCTATGACAGCACAGTTGCATGAAATGACTGACGAGGGACCTTTTTGCCTGCATCTCCTCAAAGAAAATGCAGTGGTTTCCCAACACGAAAATCTAGGTGCTAGGTCGAAAAATTCAGCATAGCGTCCATACAATGTTTCCACAACAAGTAGCTGCATGGGCAACTATTACTGACTCGTGATAAACTGGGCAAACCGGAAGACGATCACAACCGGAAAATTAACTAAATATATGGGGGATAAACATACTATATGTAAAAGGTGGAGAGGGGCAGAAAGGAAAGGGGAGGGATCACTGCTGGCAGCTTCACTCGGACATTACACGAAATTGGCTGTGGCAACTGAAAATTTGTACCGAACCCGGGATCCCCTGCTTGCTAGGCAGGTGCGCTGGCCACTGCGCCATCCGGGACACAGTGTTACCGCATGCGCGGACTGGCTCGGGTCGCCTCACGGCCGATCCACACTAGAGAGCCTGTATACAGAGAGCGTGGCCGTAGGTGAAGTTGCCCATGATTGGTTGATTAGCTTTGGCGCCATTTTTCTGCCAAACGTCTCTCGCGCTTCCTATGTTCGCCGTGCTTTTGAGTTGAATTGAAGTTCAGAGGACTTTTGGAAACGATTAAAAGGTATTTGAATTATTGAGACGTTTGTTGTGCGTTGGGCATGCATGTTCGATTTAGTTGTATATCGTTTTTAGTACGTAAGTAGCGTTTGCGATCTTAAATACGAGTTGAAATAATGAAGTGTTTTGTGATGAAGTCGGTAGGCCTACATGTTTGAAGTAAACACGTTAGTAATTGTACAGTACTGTTTTTGACATCTGTAATTCATTCTGCAGACGTTCGTAAACGATGTCAGGTTGTGCTGCATTTGGTTGTAAACAACTGCTTACGACTTTCATTCATCTGACGTAATACAGGTACGTTAAATCTTTAACGCTATGCACTTCCGATACAAAACAAATGCTATACACTATTTTTTTTATTTACGTTACTTTCATTGCAATATGTCTAGTAAACGAACTTAAAAGGAGATAAATGCAAGTAACGAATAATGTTTACAGCCACTGTATCAAATTTTCCTGTGCTGTACGTAGTAGGCTACTATGAGTATATTAGAGCTGTAAACAAAGGCATTTAACGAATGATTCCGCCATATTGTCTTGTACTTTTGATTCGGTGAGTGTGTACTCCACTACTGGCCATTCAAAAGTCCCGCCCGCAGTTTGGAAGAAAAATGGCCACCGTATCGTCCGGTCGGCCACTCTCTCCATATACAGGCTCTCTAGATCCACACTCCCACCGAGCGCCACCTATTCGCAGCCCACGTCCATTACCTCCATATTCTCTCTCCCGACATTCCCACTGTAGGTCCAATGTATTTCTGCATTCGCACTGAAGAAGGTGGATTCATTGCCCAACTAAGCCAATGAGACTATACAGGGAGGTCCATTGATCGTGACCGGGCCAAATATCTCACGAAATAAGCGTCAAACGAAAAAACTACAAAGAACGAAACTTGTCTAGCTTGAAGGGGGAAACCAGATGGCGCTATGGTTGGCCCGCTAGATGGCGCTACCATAGGTCAAACGGATATCAACTGCGTTTTTTTTAAATAGGAACCCACATTTTTTATTACATATTCGTGTAGTACGTAAAGAAATATGAATGTTTTAGCTGGACCACTTTTTTCGCTTTGTGATAGATGGTGGAGTAATAGTCACAAACGTATGGCTCACAATTTTAGACGAACAGTTGGTAACAGGTCGGTTTTTTAAATTAAAATACAGGACGTAGGTACGTTTGAACATTTTATTTCGGTTGTTCCAATGTGATACATGTACCTTTGTGAACTTATCATTTCTGAGAACGCATACTGTTACAGTGTGATTACCTGTAAATACCACATTAATGCAATAAATGCTAAAAATGATGTCCGTCAACCTCAATGCATTTGACAATGTGTCTAACGACAGCGAGTAGTTCGCCTTTCGTAACGTTCGCACATGCATTGACAATGCGTTGACGCATGTTGTCAGGCGTTGTCGGTGGATCACAATAGCAAATATCCTTCAACTTTCCCCACAGAAAGAAATCCGGGGACGTTAGATCCGGTGAACGTGCGGGCCATGGTATGGTGTTTCGACGATCAATCCACCTGTCATGAAATATGCTATTCAATACCGCTTCAACCGCAAGCGAGCTATGTGCCGGACATCCATCATGTTGGAAGTACGTCACCATTCCGTCATGCAGTGGAACATCTTGTAGTAACATCGGTAGAACATTACGTAGGAAATCAGCATGCATTGCACCATTTAGATTGCCATCGATAAAATGGAGGCCAATTATCCTTCCTCCCATAATGCCGCACCATACATTAACCCGCCAAGGTCGCTGATGTTCCACTTGTCGCAGCCATCGTGGATTTTCTGTTGCCCAATAATACACGTTGGTGAATGACGCTTCATCGCTAAATAAAACGCGTGCAAAAAATCAGTCATTGTCCCGTAATTTCTCTTGTGCCCAGTGGCAGAACTGTACACGACGTTCAAAGTCGTCGCCATGCAATTGCTGGTGCATAGAAATATTGTGCGGGTGCAATCGATGTGGACATAGCATTCTCAACACCGACGTTTTTGAGATTCCCGATGCTCGCGCAGTTTGTCTGCTATTGATGTGTGGATTGGCCGCGACAGCAGCTAAAACACCTACTTGGGCATCATCATTTGTTGCAGGTCGTGGTTCATGTTTCACATGTGGCTGAACACTTCCTGTTTCCTTAAATAACGTAACTATCCGGCGAACGGTCCGGATACTTGGATGATGTCGTCCAGGATACCGAGCAGCATACATAGCATACGTCCGTTGGGCATTTTGACCACAATAGCCATACATCAACACGATATCGACATTTTCCGCAATTGGTAACTGGTCCATTTTGACACGGGTAATGTATCACGAAGCAAATATCGTCCGCACTGGCGGAATGTTACGTAATAACACGTACTTATACGTTTGTGACTATTAGAGCACCATCTATCACAAAGCGAGAAAAGTGGTCCAACTAAAACATTCATATTTCTTTACGTACTACACGAATAAGTAATAAAAAATGGGGGTTCCTATTAAAAAAAACGCAGTTGACATCCGTTTGACCTATGGCAGCGCCATCTAGCGGGCCAACCATAGCGCCATCTGGTTTCCCCCTTCAAGTTAGACGAAATTCGTTCTTTGTAGTTTTTTCGTTTGATGCTTATTTCGTGAAATACTTGGCCCGGTCACTATCAATGGACCACCCTGTCTAAATGTGTGGTGTCTGTTCTTTCGGACATTCACATAAACATATACCTGTTGCGAACTCCAAAAGTAGCTGCAGAATTACACACACTTCCGTGAAGATCCGTCGCATAGCATTTCATCGCTAGCCGCGTCCGCACCTCGTGGTCTAGTAGCTAGCGTTCCTGCCTCTGCATCACGGCGTCCCGGGTTCGATTTCCGGCCGTGTTGGGGATTTTCTCTGCCCAGGAACTGGGTGTTTGTGTTGTCCTCATCATTTCATCATCATCATTATCATCATCAGTCATGACGGCCCAAAAACCAAACATCATCATCATCGTCGCTAGCCGTAGTCGCACCTGAAGATGAGGGGCAAAGAAATGTTTACGGAGAGCCCTAAATTCGCTCTCAACATAAGTGTATCATCATTGCTTAAGTCATTGTTGCGTTGTAACATCAGTTATTCAATTCTCTCAGTCGCATATTAAATGCTGCAGCTTTAAACTAACTGAAATTCGATCATACAGGGAAGTGCGCTATTATACGAGTCATTTGAATTTAGCGATAACAAACGTACCTGGATGTAAAGCTAAGTAATTATGCAGCATTTCACATGGAATGTACAGCAAATCCCGCACTAAATTGGAGTGTTCGTATTCTTTGTAACGTACGTACATTGAAGAAACTGATAAATGCTTTTGGGTACTGTTCAGATGAAGACCAAGGAAGGTACATGGCTTTCATCTATCATATCTACAGCTGTCCTCTGCAGAGCAATACGAAGATCACTGCTGGTACTGTGGGCAGATATTCACCATCACACATCAACAAACAGAAAAGTACAGGTCGTTTCAAGAAAATTCATCCAATTTTACAAGATGATACATACACTCCTGGAAATTGAAATAAGAACACCGTGAATTCATTGTCCCAGGAAGGGGAAACTTTATTGACACAGTCCTGGGGTCAGATACATCACATGATCACACTGACAGAACCACAGGCACATAGACACAGGCAACAGAGCATGCACAATGTCGGCACTAGTACAGTGTATATCCACCTTTCGCAGCAATGCAGGGTGCTATTCTCCCATGGAGACGATCGTAGAGATGCTGGATGTAGTCCTGTGGAACGGCTTGCCATGCCATTTCCACCTGGCGCCTCAGTTGGACCAGCGTTCGTGCCGGACGTGCAGACCGCGTGAGACGACGCTTCATCCAGTCCCAAACATGCTCAATGGGGGACAGATCCGGAGATCTTGCTGGCCAGGGTAGTTGACTTACACCTTCTAGAGCACGTTGGGTGGCACGGGATACATGCGGACGTGCATTGTCCTGTTGGAACAGCAAGTTCCCTTGCCGGTCTAGGAATGGTAGAACGATGGGTTCGATGACGGTTTGGATGTACCGTGCACTATTCAGTGTCCCCTCGACGATCACCAGTGGTGTACGGCCAGTGTAGGAGATCGCTCCCCACACCATGATGCCGGGTGTTGGTCCTGTGTGCCTCGGTCGTATGCTGTCCTGATTGTGGCGCTCACCTGCACGGCGCCAAACACGCATACGACCATCATTGGCACCAAGGCAGAAGCGACTCTCATCGCTGAAGACGACACGTCTCCATTCGTCCCTCCATTCACGCCTGTCGCGACACCACTGGAGGCGGGCTGCACGATGTTGGGGTGTGAGCGGAAGACGGCCTAACGGTGTGCGGGACCGTAACCCAGCTTCATGGAGACGGTTGCGAATGGTCCTCGCCGATACCCCAGGAGCAACAGTGTCCCTAATTTGCTGGGAAGTGGCGGTGCGGTCCCCTACGGCACTGCGTAGGATCCTACGGTCTTGGCGTGCATCCGTGCGTCGCTGCGGTCCGGTCCCAGGTCGACGGGCACGTGCACCTTCCGCCGACCACTGGCGACAACATCGATGTACTGTGGAGACCTCACGCCCCACGTGTTGAGCAATTCGGCGGTACGTCCACCCGGCCTCCCGCATGCCCACTATACGGCCTCGCTCAAAGTCCGTCAACTGCACATACGGTTCACGTCCACGCTGTCGCGGCATGCTACCAGTGTTAAAGACTGCGATGGAGCTCCGTATGCCACGGCAAACTGGCTGACACTCACGGCGGCAGTGCACAAATGCGGCGCAGCTAGCGCCATTCGACGGCCAACACCGCGGTTCCTGGTGTGTCCGCTGTGCCGTGCGTGTGATCATTGCTTGTACAGCCCTCTCGCAGTGTCCGGAGCAAGTATGGTGGGTCTGACACACCGGTGTCAATGTGTTCTTTTTTCCATTTCCAGGAGTGTAGATAGGCTGAATCGTCGTCTGAAGGGACCGGCATCCTGTTGTGCGGTTTCTCTCCCGAACTAAAAGCTCCTGTGACCGTCATGACCGGAATGTATGTGTGTACGCCAGCCACGAGTATTTCAACCCCGGTGCGCTTAGTTGTTATTTGTATACCGTTTACATGAATTCATACAACATTGACTTTATCTTATCGAGTTTGGGTTCGAATGAAGCGTCTTGATGTGCTGGATATAATTGTGAGGGCGGAATATGTAAGCAATGAAGGTCAGGAGATCACGACGTCTTACATCTTCAACAAGGCTCTGCTTAGGAACGGTATTTCAGTTTCATATTTATTTTCCAACTCATCTACAGTGCAGATATTATGAATTACCTAATTTACATTTGATTTTATGCAGTTGATATCTGTTATCTAAGTTTTAGAGTCCAGCACAGGTAAAGTAATTTAATCTCCAAAGCATTTTGACAAAATGGCATTGGTATCCATTATGTGTGTGTCGGAGTATTCTGTGGGTCCGGTGTGTCTCTTGCCTCGTATTTCCATTGTGCTGACTACTTACAGTTTTGATCAAAGGTAATTACATCCTATTCATACGAATAGTGGCTTTTCTGGCTTACAAAGTGAACCTGCTATTTATTCGTACGGACTTCATGTGACTCGGAGTATAGAGTCCGGCACACACGCACATGCACACAAGCGCGCGTGAGCGGGTACACGAGCGTGAGGAAAAGCCGGTATCCGCGTGTGACAGCCGGTCCTAAGAGAAATTTAAATGCGTTTGAGAATACCACACACATTCGTTTCATTGCTGGCTTTACATTCGAGCAGAGTTTCGTGTTAATTAACCCTCACAATGCCAAGGGGAGGGGGGAGAGTACTTTATGCCCAACTTTTAAAAATATTGCAATCTAGTCAGCTGCTTTATATTCTAAAATTTTGAAAAAATAATTATTGTTTTTAATTAATTCTTCTACCAGGTTCCATAAACGTTTTAAGTTTTTCTGTGAAACTTAACAAAAAATTTTGAATCTTTGTGGTAGATGTCGTTTTCCCCATTGAAAGTCATGTTCAATAATTTCGGTTGCACGACCTTACTTACACATCAGTATCTCATAAAATTGTGTGTTGTAAGAGTCAACAACAATTACAAAATTACGATTTTTTAAAATCTGTTTTAATGTGCGCATGAAGCAACCCTCCCCCTTCGGTAACGCACGTTATGGAAAATGCGTGGGTATTGCTAGATTTAAGAAGCATGCATCAGACTGATTCACTTGCAATTTTTCTCTCGTAACGCTATGGTGGCGTTGACTGTATTGCAACAGGCCTACAGCTTTCATGCTGGTTTGTTGGGTGTGTACAACCGGATCACTGATCCTGAATTTTTTTCGTACAACAGCTGACAATGTCTGCGAGCTTAGTTCCTCCACACAGAAAATGATTAGTGCATTTGATGGAAAATTTCTCTTCCTCGTTACTGTAGAAAGAAAATGTGCTTCGAATCATTTGAAATTTACCACTCGTCTGACTTCTGTATAAGTGCTACGTTGTGTTACACATGAGGGCATTTATCTTCTAAGACTCTAACTGTAGTTTGTAGTAGTAGCATCGTCTTCCAAGATGCATCAGGTCTGTGTTATGTTCGAATGAACTATGTGCTGTAGCGACTTCAAAAAGCGAATTACACTTTATAATGGCAGTCTAAACTATTTTCTGTTGAATGTTGCAGTACACTTCAAAGTGACACAAATGTACAGCACTGATTTTCAACATAGCCAATTAATAACTGTAAGCAACGGCCGGAAAACTCAATCAATCGTTCGGTTCTTTAACAATAAAAATCCGTTCCTTGGTCACAGAGCCATTCGAGAACGGCTGTGTGATGCGTGAACATCCTCATTTCACGGTGAATCTGTGTGCAGTTGAGAAGTTTTAGATAAGAAGAATTGTGCTGTCTCGCGTAGGTCTACTTCAACTCTGGAGCACGTTTCCACTGGTCACGCAATTTTCCTGGTACACTGTAATGCACCTGTTACTCGTACCTCAGAACCATCACAGAACATGTACTATCATCTGACTCACGTTGCGCAATAGCGTTCGACAACATGAGTAACTACGTATGAGCATTGTACAGGATAACTATGTCAGTACGTAAATGGGAATTAATACGTCAGTGGGAAACTGTCACACCATAAAACGAATGGGTAGGAAGCGGACACCAAGAAAATACTTTGAGCTTTTGACGTATACCAAGTATTAAAAGGGTTACCGTGGCTCGTGTTCTACGTTAAACTACCTTGCCCGGCTAAATGGCCACAGCAAGTGGTAGAGGAGGGGGAGGGGATTGGGCGGGGGGCAAGACGGTTAGTGGGTAATCCCAGATACAACAACTGATAGGCAGTTGACGGCTGACTCGCGATGTTCAGGAAACTGGGTACATTATCAGGAGTACCATGGCCCTCGGCAAAAAAATAATACCCTAACTATAAGTCAAATGCTGCGATGGCTTGTTTGAACCAGAATTAACTCCCCCGCCACCTGTTTCTCTCTCTCTCTCTCTCTCTCTCTTTCTATCCTCTCCCCATGCCACGTTTCACTGTGTGACACAGCACGTCGGAGGAAGGCAAATGTGTAGTACGTCAGGTAGAATGACGCCTACTAAAGCAACGATGTTTTCAATAGTCTTCGGGACGAAAGCCGCTTCACTTTTTTCAATTTGGAACCACCCCAAAATTCAGTCTGCTTCTTGTTTTAGATGCATTTTCATGGAAATCTAAAGCTGTGGATAATGGGTGGTCAGCTGAGATATCGCAGCACCCATCATTGATTTCCTTACAGCTCTGCTCTGATGCATAACTGCACACTTAATCCCTGTCTGAAATGTGGAAGTGTCCTCCTCCACAAAATACTTTCGCTCAGTGATAGAGCATAAAATTTTGTGGGCGTCTGGTCTTTTAGAACGATATGGAGAGGTTTACACTGCGAAGTAAACCGTTACACCTGGTCTGTTTCCCTCCCATAGTTGCCACATGACTTTCTTCAGGACAAATAATACGTAGTAGCCTCTTGAAAAATCCAGGATGGAATGTAACAATACTATGAAACGGAAAGTTGCTATTCACCACATAGCGGAGATGCTGAGTCGCAGTTGCCTGAGATGGAGTCGTGTATGTGAGTGACGTTTGCGTGTGTATGTGTGTGTGTGTGTGTGTGCGTGTGTGTGTGTGTGTGTATGTATACTGTTGACGAAGGCCAATGGCCACAAGCTTTAATTATAAAAGTCTTTTCGTTGTGCCTATCTGCGACTCACCATCTCCTCTGTATGGTGAGTAGCAATTTTCCTTCTCACAGTATTGTAGTAGCCTCTTGATGTGACATACAAATGTCCTTAAAACTGATTTATGGTAGCTTGTTCAAGTAATCCGGTAAATACGATGGCGTGCTGAAAAGTAATTCCTCCGAGTTTTTAATGCGAAGAGTCTTAAAGCTTTTCAAATAAAATAAACTTTAATAACGTTTTTCTTCTTTATTCTTCATGTCTCCGTAAGTCGGGATCGTATGGAGGATGATCGATGCCAGGGAACCCAGGGTGTCGGATTGTTGCAGAACTCATGGGTGGTCCGGCGTTGTGTGGATCAAGGACATGATGCTCCATGCGTAAACAAACTCTTCGAACTCGGAACTCCATTACAGCACGCTGTTCCTCAAGCACCGATTTAGTTACATTACGCACTGTCATGTTACACACTACAATTCCGATCCTTTCAAAGGCAGACGGCTGCAAATAAGCAGACATGAAGAATAAAGACATACAATGTTAATAACTTTTGTTTTATTTAAAAAGCTTTAAGAATTTTCACATAAAAAATCGGAGGCATTACTTTCAGCACGCCCTCGTAGCACAGTGACTGTTTATCGAATACAATACTCTTCTTAGAAATTCCTGGAATGCATAAAGGCCTTTCTTGTAAACTGATCTCGCACTTTATACTGTGTTAAAGTGAGAGTAAGATACATGGAATGTTAATAATAAATTTTTCGTTTGCTCTCTAATTCACGCACGTGTCCAGCAAGCATCCCATCCGCACAAGCGCACGCGAGCGCACACACACACATACATACACGCAGAAGTTTAATGTATCACCGATTAAAATTAGCTTTTGTGGCGTTATCCGATGAGATCGATGTCGATACTGTTTGCAATGTACATAATTACCGGTAAAATCACTGTCCGTTTGCATTCATTACCATAGTATTAGGAGACGATATATTTGAGCACGCTCAGTACGGTAGCTCCGTTGAACCGTATAAATGTACGGTGATTTATGTGCATTAGTTACCGTTGCTATTGGTACGTAATAGTCACCTGCATTCAGTGCTGGAATATACAATGATGATGCGTGACATAGGGTGGCTGGATGACTGATCAAACGCGAAGTTCTTGCTTGTATCGTTAGTGGGAGCAAGAGTCACAATTTTTTACCAGAACTACACACGTATACAAGATATGAAAAGAAACTATAATTCTGCCTGAGATATCATAAGTAACTGGCTACGTGCTTCAAGTCAGTGTCGATAGCAGAAACTATAAAAGATTTGATGATATACAAGGAAATGCTTCTGAGACCCGAAAACGTTAAAATATGAATAGGCGCAATTGTTTTTCAGTCTGAAAAGTAACCCCTTGCTATACAGCAACGTCCACCATTCTGAAATATTCACGTTTTGTGTCTTTCCTGCGTTAGTGTTGTTATCAGAAACTATTTATTCGATAATAATGCCAATACCGGCGACGTAAACATATTGTTGTTGTGGTCTTCAGCCCGAAGACTATTTTGGTTCAGCTCTCCATGCTACTCTATCCTGAGTAAGCCTCTTCGTCTCTTCATAACACCGGCAACCTACATCCTTCTGAACCAGTGCTTTTAGTATCTCGTTTCCTAATCTAATTCTCTCAGCACCACATGATTTCATTCGACTACATTCCATTATCCTTCTTTTTCTTTTGTTGACGTTCAGCTTACATCCCCCTTTCAAGACACTGTCCATTCCGTTCAGCTGCCTTTCCAAGTAATTTGCTGTCTTTGACATAGTTACAGAGTCATCGACAAATTCCTAAATTTAAATTTTTTCCCTGAACTTCAGTTCCTAATCCAATTTTTGTTTTGTTTCCTTTATTGCTTGCTCAATGTACACATTGCATAACAACGGGGAAAGTCTATAACCCTCTCACTCCTTTCTCGATCACTGCTTTCCTTTCATGCCCCTCGACACTTATAACTCTTGTCTGTATTCTGTACAAGTTGTAAATAGCCATTCGGTCCCTGTATTTTACCCCTGCTAATTTCAGAATTTGAAAGAGAGTATTCCAGTAAACACCGTCAGAAGCTTTCTCTAAGTCAACAAATGCTATAAATGTATGTTTTCCTTTCATTAAGTATATTCTATGAGAAGTCGTATGGTCAGCATTGCCTCGGGTGTTCCTACATTTCTCCAGTCCAAGCTGATCTTCCCCGTGGCTGACATCCACCAGCTTTTCCATTCTTCTGTAACGAATTCATGTCTGCATTTTGTGCCCATGACTTATTAAAGTGATAGTTTGATAACATTCACACTTGTCGGCAACTGATTTCTTTGGAATTGGAATTATGAAATTCTTCTCGATGTCTGAGAGTATTTGGTCTGTTGCATACATCTTGCACGCCAGATAAAAGAGTTTAGTCATGGTTGGCCCTCCCGAGGCTATCGGTGGTTCTCACGGAATGTGGTTCACCCCTAGTGCCTTGTTTCGACTGAGGTCTTACACTGCTCTGTCAAATTTTCCTCACACTGCCTTATCTCCCATCTCGTCTTCATCTACGCCCTCTTCCATTTCTATAATATTACCTTCAAGGTCATCTCCCTTGTGTACAGCCTCTGTATACTACCTCTACCTGTCAGATTTCCGTTCTTTGCTTAGGGCTGGTTTTTCATCTGGGCTCTTGATATTCGTACAGCTTCATCTATTTTCCCCAAATGCCTCTTTAATTTTCCTTTGCGGGGCTTGCATCTTTCCCCTAGTGATATATGCTTCTAAATCCTTACACCTGTCCTCTAGTCATTTTGCTTAGCATTTTACATTTCCGGTAAGTCTAAATTTTTTTACGTTTTTATTCCCTTTCGCTTGCTTCATTTGCTGCGTTTTTATATATTTCCTCCTTTCATCAGTTAAATTCAATATCTCCCGTGTTTTCCAAGGATTTCTACTAGGCTATGTCTTTTTACTTATTTGATCCTCTGCAGCCTTCACTCACTATTTCATCTCACTATTTCTTCTCCTACTGCATTCCTTTCCCCTACTGTAGTTAATTGCTGCCTAAGGCACCCTCTGAAACTCTCAACAACCTCTGATTATTTCTACATATCCAGATCCCATCTCCATAATTTCCTACCTTATTGCAATGTCTTCAGTCTTAATCTACAGGCCATAGCAAATAAACTGTGGTCAGAGTCCACATCTGCCCCTGGAAATGTCTTACAAATGTCGTAGAATATGGTTCTGAAATCTCTGTCTTATCATCTCACAATTAATCTGAAACTTTTCGGTGTCTCCAGGTCTCTTCCATATATACAAATTACTTCCATAGTGAAACCTCCTGGCACATTAAAACTGTGTGCCGGACCGAGACTCGAACTCGGGATCTTTACCCTTTCGCGGGCAAGTTCTCTACCATGTTTCATCTAAATCAAGCGTTAACGATGAATCAATTATGCTGTGTGGAAAATTCTACCAGACGGCTTTCTCTTTCATTCCTTTCCCCCATCCATATTTACCTACTATTTTTCCTTGTCTTCCTTTTCCTACTATGGATTTACAGTCCTTTGTCATAATTAAATTTTCGTCGCCCTTAACTATCTGAATGATTCGTTTTATGTCATCTATATACTCAAAGATGCGTACCTATTTAAAACCAATTAACGACGGAGACCTACCATAAACGATCAAGAAATATACAAAACAGAAAATTTGTGATAAAATGCCATTTAGGAAATACACTCCTGGAAATGGAAAAAAGAACACATTGACACCGGTGTGTCAGACCCACCATACTTGCTCCGGACACTGCGAGAGGGCTGTACAAGCAATGATCACACGCACGGCACAGCGGACACACCAGGAACCGCGGTGTTGGCCGTCGAATGGCGCTAGCTGCGCAGCATTTGTGCACCGCCGCCGTCAGTGTCAGCCAGTTTGCCGTGGCATACGGAGCTCCATCGCAGTCTTCAACACTGGTAGCATGCCGCGACAGCGTGGACGTGAACCGTATGTGCAGTTGACGGACTTTGAGCGAGGCCGTATAGTGGGCATGCGGGAGGCCGGGTGGACGTACCGCCGAATTGCTCAACACGTGGGGCGTGAGGTCTCCACAGTACATCGATGTTGTCGCCAGTGGTCGGCGGAAGGTGCACGTGCCCGTCGACCTGGGACCGGACCGCAGCGACGCACGGATGCACGCCAAGACCGTAGGATCCTACGCAGTGCCGTGGGGGACCGCACCGCCACTTCCCAGCAAATTAGGGACACTGTTGCTCCTGGGGTATCGGCGAGGACCATTCGCAACCGTCTCCATGAAGCTGGGCTACGGTCCCGCACACCGTTAGGCCGTCTTCCGCTCACGCCCCAACATCGTGCAGCCCGCCTCCAGTGGTGTCGCGACAGGCGTGAATGGAGGGACGAATGGAGACGTGTCGTCTTCAGCGATGAGAGTCGCTTCTGCCTTGGTGCCAATGATGGTCGTATGTGTGTTTGGCGCCGTGCAGGTGAGCGCCACAATCAGGACTGCATACGACCGAGGCACACAGGGCCAACACCCGGCATCATGGTGTGGGGAGCGATCTCCTACACTGGCCGTACACCACTGGTGATCGTCGAGGGGACACTGAATAGTGCACGGTACATCCAAACCGTCATCGAACCCATCGTTCTACCATTCCTAGACCGGCAAGGGAACTTGCTGTTCCAACAGGACAGTGCACGTCCGCATGTATCCCGTGCCACCCAACGTGCTCTAGAAGGTGTAAGTCAACTACCCTGGCCAGCAAGATCTCCGGATCTGTCCCCCATTGAGCATGTTTGGGACTGGATGAAGCGTCGTCTCACGCGGTCTGCACATCCAGCACGAACGCTGGTCCAACTGAGGCGCCAGGTGGAAATGGCATGGCAAGCCGTTCCACAGGACTACATCCAGCATCTCTACGATCGTCTCCATGGGAGAATAGCACCCTGCATTGCTGCGAAAGGTGGATATACACTGTACTAGTGCCGACATTGTGCATGCTCTGTTGCCTGTGTCTATGTGCCTGTGGTTCTGTCAGTGTGATCATGTGATGTATCTGACCCCAGGAATGTGTCAATAAAGTTTCCCCTTCCTGGGACAATGAATTCACGGTGTTCTTATTTCATTTTCCAGGAGCGTAGAAAGACAACATACTTAATGAGTAGTGGTTCTCAGAAGACGGAAGGAAGGATGGCAGACAGAACATGTAGTTTTAACGTACTGTTGGCGACTAGGTCATTAGAGACCGAGAGCCATCTCGGATTAGGCGAAGATGGAGATGGAAACCCGCCCTGTTCATCTCCATGGAAACAACAAGCATTTGTTTTAACCATATTAGGGAAACCACGGAAGACTTAAATCTAGTGATACGTGTTCGGCGAATAACCAGCTGTCGGGTCTGTCTTATGACGAGGCAATTGAAGCGGTGCATCAGGAACAAAGCGATCGTCATCCATCGTTAAGGAAGTACAGAGTGTCAGCAGCACATCAATACGCACCCCATTCTCAGGAAACCGTGTCCAAAGGAGTGACACTACGTCCCATGAAGCATAGGAAATCTTATTTAACAACTTAATTTTGGATTAAAACAGACAGCAAGTATAAATCTTGTAGATTGTCGACGTGTAACCCTACCACTACTATTGTAGTATTGTTTGCTTTTACCTAAATAATATAAAAAACTTTCTCTATGTTGAACCGTATACTAAACCCAAACAGATCAAATAGTCGTGTTACGGGAAAACTCACATATAATCCTCTAACTAAAATTTCGTTTTGTTTCTAAATAATGTACGTCGTAGGAGGATAGTCATGTTAATAGTAAAAGGTAATCAGTAGAGTTACCCTTTTCACAGGATTTGACCGTCTGCTGTGTCTAATGGATAAGTAAATCAGACTATTCATTTCATTTCCTAAGATTTTACCCAGCGGTTAAATAGAAACACAGTATGAATAATATTATACTGAAGCTAGGACAACTCAGTGCCAAGTTCATGTACTGGTTCAAAACTTATACTAAAGCTCGCCAGCTGTAGGGCGGCGGGTAGAATGATTGAATAATATAGAATGTAATGTAGAAAAGATGTTTCCCGGTCGATTAGCAACATATATGGGGTGGCGGGTGGAATAATTGTTATAAAATTTTCCTTTTATTTATGTTGTTTGCCGTTCTCAACACTGGCTCTCTAACTACAATATTGGCAACCAGAAAGTGATTAGCAAAACGTGAAGCCTGTAATTAGAATTCCTAGTGCCCACTTCATCTGCGAAATACATTTATAGTTACAGCTTATAGCTCTGAGGGATTAGGAGATTGTCTGAGATTCATAACCAAAAACCATTTTCTATAAAAAGGTTCACTATATTCTGAGAGTCACAGACCAAAACGAATCCACACAATCCAACTACCAGAGCAGTTCAGAGTCTAATGCGCTGATGTAACTATAACTGTTCAGTTTAAATGTTTAAGTGAATGCTCGCCATAATTTGATGATAATGTTCATCAAACGCCACGCTAAATAATGGTAGAATGTCTGTCCCGTGGCGGCACGTGAAAATACGACATAGACAAACTGAAGATAGATCATTAAAGTCATCCCAGAATTAACACTTTACACGAAAACGATTTCATGGTTACACGTATCCCGAGTAACTTATTATGGCATCGGAGGCTGTTTATAGCAATGATACCGATGTGACGCGGGTGCACTAATCAGCGTCTGGAGAGAACTGGGGCCTCTTTCTCGCACAGCGTTCTTATATATAAAGCCGCTAAGGGAACGCCTGATCAAATCCTCTCTCCCGACTAGCCGCTGGGCTAGTAATGCACCACTTTAAGTAATTGAATAAATCATTGCTTCCTTTGCTGATGGCCGATGAAGCTCTCAATTTAAATGTGCAATCAGCACATAAGTAAGTAATCATAATAAAAGTCTGACGTGGCTAAGTCAAATATTTTGGGCGAGAGAATTAATTTAATTACACTACACACAGTAGACGAGCTCTGAACTTCCCCTTTGGAGATACGCTGTCGCTAAAGTTTTATAGTTATTCAGTTGAAACTTCTCACATCTTAATGATTATAGCGGATCACCCTTCTACTTAAATTTAAACATCCTAGCCTTATTTATTCGCCTACTTAATCTATCTTGCTTCCTTAATTTCTAAGACAAAAACCAGAAAATCATGAATTTCAACTAAAATTTTAATTTGTGAGATCCAGAATACTGTTTCTACTAAATTATTATGCAAAAGGAATCCAAATATAAATTTTTAAGTTTCTAGCTCTTTTCTGTTGCGCCAATGATTTTTACAGAAAAACGTCCAAATTTCGAAAATGGTTAAAGTTATTGAACTGATATTCAACTCATATTGATTTAGTATTACTCCTGACATGCTAGAAACGTTTCAGGTTATTTACTTGATTTTTAAAGTATTGCGCAACATTTATGACGTCAGAGCTAGTTACAGCGTAGTGGCTGGCACACAATGGAAAGACTGATGTGAATTTTATACGGCGTGAGTAGGCTGCTTCCCTACAACACCCTCTACTTAATTTATTTATTTTTAATCTAAATGGAGAAAGAAAAAAAATCAATTACAATAAGGGAAACAAGAGTTTAGCTTAACTCCCTATGAAAATTAAAATTGAAATGTAAACATATAGAAATATTAAAAGAATACTGATTACCTACTTCAATTATTTAAATTGCTGGCATGTTCACTGCCTCTTAATAAGCAACATTATCACTCAAAATTTAAGCACAATCAATCGAACACTTTGGCATACATATTGCCTTAGACGGACACATAAAATATGAAAAATTATGAAAATCTTAAATCCATTAAATACATTTTTACATACACAAATTCAAAGAAAATAACACAGTTATTCATGATACATAAACAGATAATTATATCTTAGCAGTCTTTTCTAAACCTGAAAGAAAGTTTCACAAATGATGACAATTTCATTTTTACACACGTGGTTGTAGCCACTTTGGCTGGCGTTCTACACTTCCATTCACAAGGATAGAGGAGGGGAAGTTGCTATGGTGTGCGTCATTCACGTTCACTCTAAATTACATGGGGAAAGGGGAGAGGTCACTGTGAGTTGTGTCCAAGTCACTCCACGCTTTCACGCAGCTACCAGGCTGCCATTATCTGGTTTGTCCTGTAGAACAAACAAAAAGAGTGCCTCAGATTCTGTTCACTTAATATCTAAGGGTGGGTCGCAATGAAATGGGGATATATACACATTTTATCTTGCAATATGTTACTGGAACAAAGTTAACAGAACTTTTTCAATTTTACTCCTGACATGCTAGAATCGTTTCAGGTTATTTACTTGATTTTTAAAGTATTGCGCAACATTTATGACGTCAGAGCTAGTTACAGCGGACTGGCTGGCACACAATGGAAAGACTGATGCAAATTTTATACAGCGTGAGTAGGCTACTTCCCTACACAGCCTATCCAGGCAATGAAACAGTGAAGTATTGGAAAATCAGAAGAATGAGTTTTGCTACTTTCATCCTACTGTTTAATTTGTTTCTTCAAATAAATATTACTCCACGGAAACAATGTTGGTGCAGACACTGGAATTTCTTTTTGCCTACTACATCCTTATATGTAATGTATTAAAAAGAAAAAACACAGTAGATAACTTCAAGGAAGCTAAAAAAAATTAGCCCAGGGAGGACCTTAACAAACGCATTTTCTATAATAAACAAACTTAAATAATAAAATACTTAGATACTAAAGCACGCACTTTTTATAATGAACATTTTACTTCTTGTAATTTACTTTCAAAAGCTATTATTCTTTGAACTAAGTCTGTATAGTCATTTCCCAGGTTATAGTAACTTGGCTGCACTCTGATTGAATTTTACATAAGCAAACTTTTATTATAACACTTTGCAGTTGTTAAGAAAACACAAAAACCGTTTAAATTATGCCTCTTTATATTAGCTTGGCACTTCATAAGTCTGTAAAATAGGATACTCGGATTCATGAAACACCAGGAAGTAACCCTATATAGGTGTATGTTTAGGATGAAATAACAGGGTGAACCACTTTATTTCAAGTTCAAGGTTGATTATTAAAACACAGTTTAAATTAATGGTTCACGCTGTACAAAAGTAAATTTACTATAAAAAAATCTTGTCTGATGGCTGCCGGCTTGGGTGTGGCGAACAATTATAGCGGCTACACTACCCACAGTACGGCCTGCAAGTCTCTTGCTGTATGGGCTCAATTTCTCTTTTTGGCGTCGGTCAGTTCTACATACAATTGCCCAACAACTCGCAGCTATGCAGTAAGCCGTTTGCAGTCTCCATCAGAGGCATTTTATGCGAATTTCCAGGCAAAGCAATCACTGCTGCCTTTAGACTGTGTGACTTACTTCCCGTGCTTGCTCTACGTAGCGCGGCAATTCGCCCTTGCCACTTTTCCCTCTCCCCAGAGCCACTTCCGTTTTAAAATGTGTGTGAAATCTTATGGGACTTAGCTTCTAAGGTCATCAGTCCCTAAGCTTACACACTGCTTAACCTAAATTATCCCAAGGACAAACACACACACCCATACCGAGCGAGGTGGCGCAGTGGTTAGCACACTGGACTCGCATTCGGGAGGACGACGGTTCAATCCCGTCTCCGGCCATCCTGATTTAGGTTTTCCGTGATTTCCCTAAATCGCTTCAGGCAAAATGCCGGGATGGTTCCTTTGAAAGGGCACGGCCGATTTCCTTCCCCATCCTTCCCTCACCCGAGCTTGCGCTCCGTCTCTAATGACCTCGTTGTCGACGGGACGTTAAACACTAATCTCCTCCTCCTCCACACACACCCATGCCCGAGGGAGGACTCCCACCTCCACCGGAATCAGCCGCACAGTTCCCTTTTGAACAAAAGCACACTGGTTTTTACATAACGCCTATTTCTTATATCGTTGCTAAGCGTGACCATTTCTTAAATTGTCAAATTTACATTAATATGAACATTTTATACACACAAATATTTTTAAATACGAAAGGTCATCAGAAAATTATTTAACGTAATAACCAACTTATATAGTATTTACGTACATGTCTCACAAACAATGCAAAGAACTTCAACCTCCAGTATAGCACACTTTATTTTACATATACAAAAAATATAGTACCAATATGGCGAAAATTTTAAAACAAAAAGATATAAAAATTTAAATGAACCCTAAACAAGTGTTGTTATAGACGGATAAAGAAACCGAACAAATGCGAGCAGAAGCCATTCTCTGAAGGTTCCGTATAAACTTAATTTTGTATGTAGATAACAAAAATTTCGAGTGGCTCAATGAACCGATCGGCCACAGCGGCCGGCGATGGGTTACAAAAAAAAAATGGTTCAAATGGCTCTGAGCACTATGGGACTCAACTGCTGAGGTCATTAGTCCCCTAGAACTTAGAACTAGTTAAACCTAACTAACCTAAGGACATCACAAACATCCATGCCCGAGGCAGGATTCGAACCTGCGACCGTAGCGGTCTTGCGGTTCCAGACTGCAGCGCCTTTAACCGCACGGCCACTTCGGCCGGCCTGGGTTACAACCAAGACTGAAAAATGCGTGGTCCACCAGGATTAGGACCAGCGACATCACCGTTTTCAAGCACGCGCTTTGCTGCTGGAACCCCAGGGCCGACACAAATAAAGGTAGTTTATTTATATTTTGTTAAATGAGCTTACGAGTATCAAAGTATGTGAGATATAAGGCCATATGTTTTGAATGTACTGACTACGAATCTTAAATTTTTACGACCGCTAAGAGACCATAGACCTTATTATGTGACATAAATTTCTACGCGGTACCTCGATCCTTTCCTGGGAAACAGGGGCTTAGCAGTCAGTCAGTCAGACAGACAGACGGCATCCTGTAAGGATGCTCCTCCCTATCCGCCCGGTTGGGGTGTGGAGCCCTAAAAAGGTAAAAAAATGCAAATACAACTGGAGCATGATTTTCTGATATTATGATCGGTTCCATAAGGTAAAGGTTAAGTAGTTCGTAGCTATACAAATATTGGCTGACAATTCATGGGATGCTACCAAAAGTCTCAACGGAAATACAGTCGTTTGAATATGCAGAGTATGCCTCAAATCGGAGAGAAGAGTTCACAAGTTTCTTCAGGTCTGCATACCCAGCTAAAGTCATCCTTGATGATTAGATCTCCCAGATCTATCATACTGTGGGGATGTTGGTTACTTCGTTTCTCCCACTGCTTCAAATAGACCCATATATTCTCTATGTTTGTGAAACAACAAACGTATGTGTGAAGACCTGTGATATAGCTGTTGTCATCTTGGAAGTCGGGAGAGTCCACAAAATACACATCATGGAGATGTAGAAGAAAGGGAAACAATTGAACATCGAAAATTTGAAAACCAACATCCTGATTCATGTTAACGTTAAACGGAATGAATGAACACAATCCATCATAATAAAGAATAAGTGTCACAGGACCACCGTGGCCCTGAACTACAGCCTCTATATTCAGCAGGGTGGGCACCTCATTGGATCGTCGGTGCACTCGAAATGTGTCAAAGTGTCGAAAAGTGTCAAAATTTTGACTCGTCGGACCTCACTACAAGCCTGCAGTCAGGTGCTGTCCATTATCTGTGTTGTCTGGCCCACTGAAGATGTTGAGCTTCTGTTATGAGCAACGGCATTTAGCGAGGTATCCGCTGCCACATGTCCATTCCATGCAGTTACCTTCGCATTATTTGTTCGGAAAATGGTTGAGATAGACATGTGTTCATTGATAGCAATAATTCCTGTCGAGTTTGAGAGCAAAAGTTATTGACAAGACGTAAAACTTGCATCTCGTTAAGATCCTTTTTACGACCTCTGTTTTTACGCCGCGTTACATGGCTGAGAGTGGTATACGATTCGTAGCACACACGTTGGACAGTTCGCGTTGATACACCAATAACAAAGCGAGCAACTTTATTCGTGGCAGGAGCGACCAGTGAGCTCTTTTAAGGGGGTTGTAATACGCCTCTAACCTGGGAATGTATTTCATGCTGTTGTTGTAAACAGAATTTGAAACTGGTCGTATTGTAAAACTAACTCTTGAGACTCTGTCTCCCGCCACTACGAAAATTAAAGATGTTCAGGACCGTGGATTGGATGCTTTCCGATTAGGAAAATCGGACTTCAGTTGTAGTAATGAAGGAAATCGATAGCAATACGACCTAGCACTCACCATGTTTGAAACGTTATTCTAAAAATCACAAAACCACAAAAGAAAGCGAGTTTGTGAGTGACGTGTGGGTGCTATTCTGTCATTCTGCGCAACGGATTAATCTGAGATGTAGCCTTTATCCTGTGGCTCCTGCAAGATGCAATTTCCACCCCCACACTACTACAGAAGTGAGACAGACGCTCCTAACGTTCTAAAGAGAAATGCCTGAAAAACTTTCAGCAATAAATATCTTCTTGAGTCGTCCGCTGTAAGGAAATGACACAAAAATTCACAAAATTTCTTACTTAACTAGTGCGATACTTGGGTAATGGACTAGTGCTAGTTAGTGTAAGAAAAACGTGAAACTAACGAAAATTATTATTTTTTTGCAAAAATTCTGAGAAATCACAATGGCACTTTTAGTTATGAATTGAACAAGTTATTTCTTGGTTCTTTTCGGAATGTGAAGTTACCTCTTAAGGATAGGATTCGCTAATGTAATTTCTATACAAAGTTTAAGATTGTTATTGACTTGGCAGAATGTCTGGGAGCCGCACATACTCAACTTGAATAATATCTGTTAGAATGTTGCTAGGTACGGTCAAGGCTGTCGTGTGTGAAATGCAGTGAAGTGTACTGTTGTGGAGGAAATATGGGGCTCGAAAGAGCTGTAGCGCACAATACCGTAAGCTGCATTGACTGCTGTCTGCGCCACTCGCAGCTGACAAATAAGGTAACTCTCGTTCTATCTGGATTGACCTTCGCCAATCAAACACTCCCTATGCCTTGATGAAGTCAAGGACTCCTATTCGCCCCTAGTCTAACTATTGGCGTGGTACACCGGTCAGATAACCAGTCCACTGCGATGCCACTCAAAAATTTGCTCGCAGGCGTTTAACTATAACTCTGTCCGTTCACACCGCACAATAAGTGTGGCGGCCAACACGCTGAACAACGCTTAATCGCAAGGACTCAATATAGAGTCGCACTCCGGTTCGCTCTCGACAGAGGTGCTCTCCCAGTGAAGTACTGAGGAGAGACTTGTTCCTCACCCTTTGAGTACACATACGAGCGTGCACGCTCTCGTTATGTGTACTCGCTCCAAGAGCGACAACGGAATGGCCCCTCTCCACGCCACGCGTGAAGGGGTATATCTTTTGGTCTCTTCCATTACTCCTTCAGCTCAAGGCGTCAGGAATAACGTCTGCCAATCAACATTGCTCTTCTAAAACGGGAGAATGACGTTTCGTTTGAGGCGATGAATCCGGAAATCTGTAGCATCAGCGTTTGGCATTTGGTGTCTCCCTGTGAAAACCCCTGAAACTGTGTGCTATGTTTGTACAGAATGCGTAGGATGGGTGCTCCCACACAATGTAGCAGAATTTGCTTTTAAGCCGAACACGGGGTCATTCTCCCTTTCACTCGGGCAAACGCTGTCTGCTCTACGGGCAGTCGCCGGCCGACGTAGATAGGTTGACTCATCCTCTGAAGGGATCGGCTTCCTGGCATGCGGTTTGCCTCTCCCGAACTAAAAGCTTTTGTGACCGTCATGTCTTGAATATGTGTGTGTGTACGCCAGCCTCGAGTATTTGAATCTCGGGGCGCACTTGCGATTTATTTGTTATTTGCAGATCGGTTACGTGAATTCATACAACATTGACTTTATCTTATCGAGTTTGGGTTTCAATGAAGCGTCTTGATGTGCGGAATATCATTGTGAGGGCGGAATATGTAAGCAATGAAGGTCAGGAGACCATGAAGTCTTACAAGTGCACTGTGACGGTACTTTCGAGAAGCACACTACATATTTTGTGGCAACCTTAATCAGTATCGGATAAATGCAATAATTCACAGTAATTATAATAATCCCTTTTAGAACTTTCATTCGCGTAGTTAGAGGGAAACATGTAGTCAATTCCATAGAAAGTCGGTGCTGGACAGGTTAGAAACTCAATGAAATGTCAGACAAAGACCAACGTCCTTATATCAACGTGTACTGTTTATTACGTTATCATTCCGGATAGCTGCGCGTGTTGAAGCGGCTCTTCCGGAACGGGGAGCTGCGTCAGTCTCCGATCAAATAGCCCGGTGGATATATGACGAAGGTGGATGTGCCGGCCGGCCTTGACATGTTTTTTAGCCAGTTTCTAACATCCCACTGGGAGAATACCGGGTTGGTATCCATGTTCCGCCTCAGTTACACGATTTGCAAATGTTTGGAAAACTTTCGCTCACTTTCAAATAGACAATTCCACTCAGACAGTCGGGGTACACTAATTATATCTCTGTGGGTAACGGGATGACAACAGGAAGGACACCCAGCCACCCATTAAATAAAGCATGCCAACTTCAGTAACATTCATGCCGACCCTGCACCGATGTGGGACAAAGGCACAAACAAAAGATTTCAGAATTAAACTTTTATTTTGTACACCAGCGATGAAGATGACATTTCAGTTACAAAATTTTGTCGTAATTAATGTAATTTACGTGTCATTTAAACTATTTTTCATGTAGTGTTTAAACCAATTATTGGTTTACAGTTAACAAGCAATTTAAGTATGATTATATTTTAGTTTTACCACTGGAAATGACAGATCAATAACTTTACTACAAGGTGGCTATGGAAATTCTTTTGCGTAATGATCAAAGAACTTAAAATGACACTTTAATAAGGATTAGATTAACTTTATTAGTTATCACCACGATACTACGTTTCAGTACTTAGAATGTGGACCTGGAACTTCTCCCAGGTACAAAATGTTCAAATATGTGTGAATTCCTAAGGGACCAAATTGCTGAGGTCATCGGTCCCCTAGACTGACACAGTGCTTAAAGTCACTTAGGCTAAGAACAACACACACACCCATGCCCGAGGGAGGACTCGGACGTCCGGCTTCCTTTACATGTACATTGGCAAACAAAGGGCTCAGGAGAGATTTGAAGCATACAAATCAAATTATTACTGAACATAGCACTAACAGATGAAGCGGACAGTAACGCCACAATTCAAAACCCAGAAAAATACTTTAAAATTATCAGAACTTACTCGACCAATCTTGCCGTAATAAAATAATATGGAAATCAGAATGTGAACTAGACAATCTTTTCTAAAAGAACTGCGGGAAAAAGTACGGGGCCTTTAAAAAAATTATAATCCTGTAAACAGAACAAGCGAAACTAGTTACAATTTACAGGTTAGCTAGACTCTTTCGGTTAGGCTTACTTAAAAACATAATCGTAAAGCAACAGTTAAATCTCATGGCCCTAAGTGGCTGTTAAAGAAAAATTAACGCTACTAGAACAAGTACGCCAGCAAATGAACAATTTAAAGCATTATACTAAATAAACCACATAATGAAACACGAAGAGGTTTTTCTGTCATTCTTAAAACGTAGACAAAACTCCTAATCATGTGGGTGCCTTGGGTCCACTAAATATACAAAACGTAATGGCAAAGCCACGCACTGCAACATCAAGCAAATAAGTCAGCCACTTGTCCCGACGCGAGCCGAAACTGTTAACATACAACATAATTCTCATCGTTTCAAACACTGAAGTGTTGCTTGTTCTCCTCCATAAAAATCCGTCGCTAATGTATCGTGAAGTACCCACAATCCGCAGCTAGTGGGGGAAGTGCCTGGCAGGTCCGTCTGATTCACCCGGACCTCATTATCCAGCCGTACACTACGCCTACCACGGCCGGTCCCCTCCAAGGTGCACTATGTCGGCCATCAGACCACAGCTTCGTGTACATCAGCTAGAGCGGCGCCGCACACCCCGCACTAGCTCTTACCTCGAACGGAGACAACAGCAACTGACTTAGCCAGAGAAGGCACTACCGGCCAAGCTGTTCGTAGACACTGGTGGACGGAACACTCAGAGCCGGCCGCGGTGGCCGTCCGGTTCTAGGCGCTTCAGTCCGGACCCGCGGGACTGCTACGGTCGCAGGTTCGAATCCTGCCTCGGGCATGGATGTGTGTGATGTCCTTAGGTTACTTAGGTTTAAGTAGTTCTAAGTTCTAGGGGACTGATGGCCTAAGATGTTAAGTCCCATAGTGCTCAGAGCCATTTGAACCATTTTTTGAACACTCAGAGACTCCTCACTTACAGGGGCGGCGAGCGAGCCTTTTTCCCGACTCACGCGGCTCGGACGCCTCCTGAAGAGGTGCAGGGACAGCACAGCCTCGATCTTTACCTATCGATAGCGGACCGGATCATACAGTACTATAACATTCTTTTAGAACACTCCCGAAGCTGCTTCTACATATGAAGCACTCGCCCCGTTCAGAATGTCGTATCGACATTTATCTAGAAGTTATTTCTGAATTCAGTCAGACAGCTGGTCAGACATTTCGTAAACTAAAATTTTGTTTTCTAACCGACAATACCGCAACTGTATCAGATGCCTCCCTGAGACCTAGGGTCACCACATCAACCTGGACTACGTCTAATATGGCCAATTGGATATCATAGATGGATAAACAGAGCTGAGTTTGAAAAGATCAGTATTCGCGGAATCAGTACTGATACTGGCAAACTGCCTGTTAGTTTCTGTCTCGTGTTCTTCGTATTACATTTGTTTGATTATTTTGTTGACGTTTCAGCAGCATGAGAGGCTGGCACTGTCAAAGCTTCACATTCCATTGCCGGTGGTGGACTGCAGTGGAGGGAGAAAATGCCAGCCACTCGTTCTGGAGAAACGTCAGAAAAATCATCAAACAAACTTCAGCAAAAAGAAAAAAAACCGAAAGAGAAACCAAAAGACAATTTGTCAACAAGTGGGCACGGAAGCCTTAACAGTTTCGTAGTGTTGATACTCATAGACGACATTTTCGTTGTCCAAAAGTGCCATGACACTCGGATATAATACATGTTTGATAATATTCGACAACAGATAGATATTAGCAGTACAGACTGCTTTCCGACGACCCTTCTTGAAAACGGGAAGCACCTATACCATTTCCCAGTCGCATGAAACCGTTCGTTGCCCCAGTCCCCTACGATAGACAGCTATTTGAAGGAGAGTTCTTTCGCATAATCTGTATAGAATCGTATATCATCAGTTTTAGTTATCTGGCCACTTTTGAGCTACTTTAGTTGAATTTCTGCTCTACAATCACCGATCTCAGTATCCGTCATTTTATGTTTCGTGCTGTGGTTAAGAGCAGGAACCATATTGCGAACAACTGTATTGACATTCGAATGACTCTCCATTCGTTTTGACGAAAGTATGTGAGAAATTCTCACTGAAGCCAGTCAGATTATTATTAAAGTTTTTAATATAAGTTTACTTCTACAGTGACGTGTAACAGAAATTCTGTCGAAAATGCTCCTCGTCACTGCCATTGCGGGATGCACAAAAATAGTGAATTTCCGTCGACTAAATTTTCATTTATATAGAAACAGAAGAACAACTTCAGACAGCTAAGATCGCTATTGTACAGCATTTACAATAGCGATCGTGGCTGTGTGAAGTTGTACTTCTGTTCCTACATTAATCGACAGACCCACAAACTTGATAATGTCAGGTGTACATAACATTTGTTTGATCCCTTGTGGAAATAAACACAAACTGATATTTCAGCATTTTTCAGGTCGCATACTCGTAAATCGAATGGCAGCTTCACAGCGGTCTCTTTCGGAACGTAATTCAGGCTGGGAACAGGCAAAATTATTTTGGGTGTATTTTGTCTAGCGGCAGCTCATATATCCAGGCGAGAGAAGCGGAACGGGCAGGTATGCTCCACAATGGCTTTTTCACCTCGCAGTGCTTTTTCTTTTTACTCCTCAAACGTTAATATTCGTTTACGCTACCTCGATTCGAATTTCATTTTGGCGTCAAGAACAATGCTCGCGCAAAAATTCACGCCCTGCAAGTCCCGTAGAGAGGGGGCGCACGGGTCCATCAATAAAAGTTTTGCGGCACAAGAAGTCCAAAAAACGTGAAGCGAAAATAAAAATGATTCACGACCTCGGCTAAATCCGTGATTGGCAGTAGGAGAGGAATTCGTCATAATATGCGCCGTTGCGGAACTTGGAACAAAGCAGCATCCGGCCGAGGCAAAGCCGAGCGCTGAGAATAGAGCAGCCCCCTTTTGTGACTTTCTCAAACGAACCATAAAGGAGTCGCGCGTGCGCACGTAAGTTCGCTGTGCACTGTGATACGTGACACCTCCGCAAACGCATTACGCGCCTCGCTGCTGGGCGGGACCTTTTCATAGGAAGTCCATTGAATTTGATACAGCACGCTGGCCGCAGGGGAAAGTTTAAGCGAAATTCTGGCTGAATAATTTTGCTCCTCGCGTCTGCTGGTCGGCACATTTCGTGCTTCGCGAAACGAATAAACCGAGATTAGAACTTCAGTCAAATAGCGAGTACACATCAGGGCATTTCAGGAGGATTATGAAACCCTAACAATATGCAGACAGCTTTATGTCTCACAAAATAATGTGCATTTTTGTTGCGATGAACTGACATCAGCTTCTTCCTAGTGACACAGTCTTTTGACTGCCAAAATCTTTGATTTTGCGATTTTTTTCCTGCTATTGGCGCTACTCTGTTCAAACCTTTATACAATTCGGACAACCGAATTAGTGGGCAGATTGTTGAGAAGTTTCCATCGAACAAAAAATGTTTTTTTCAGAGAAAAGTTGGGAACACAATGTAGTTAAAAGGGAAAATCCGTAAATGGTTCTTTTATTTCCAGGAAACCGGAAAAAGGAAGCTTTTCTCAGACATATCAGATGACTCTAAGTTTTCGAATAACAAACATGTTATTCTGAAACATGTGGAACGTAATTAAAATGACTTAGCAAATAGGATAGTAGCTAATAACTCTTCAAAATGGTTCAAATGGCTCTGAGCACTATGGGACTTATCATCTGAGGTCATCGGTCCCCTAGAGCTTAGAACTACTTAAACCTAACTAACCTAAGGACGACACACACATCCGTGTCCGAGGCAGGATTCGAACCTGCAACCGTAGCGGTCGCGCGGTTCCAGACTGAAGCGCCTAGAACCGCTCGGCCACTCCGGCCGGCTAATAACTGTAATCGGCCTTAGGAGAGCATATGTATAAGGGTTGATCGGAAATTCCCGTTCTAGGACTTGCAGAGAGGAGAGAGTACGTAACATTTTGAATAGGAACCCATGTCCGGAAGACGGTTTCAGTTCATATGTGTAACACGTCATTGTCTGCTGAGAGAAAGAGAAAAGTCTCAGAGTTGCTTGACCTGATATGCAATAGGGTAGAGAGGATCACGTGTACTACGAAAGACGGTCACCTGATGTTGTAATGCATCAGTATCTAATTGTACGAACAGTAGTCCAGATTTCTTTTTTGTTTTGGAATAATGTAAACATTTAATGTTTAAGTGTTAATACAAACAAATGTGCTTAAGTGTTAAATGGATGTCTCGTTATGTTTCCTTGCGTATTGTTACTAATAACTGTACTGCTTCATTCCTCAAGTAGAAGTGGATGAGTTAAACATATGAAATGAAACCGTCGTACAACGAAAACGATTCTTTTTCGGTCACGAGTTCCTATTAAAAATATTATGTACTCGCTACCCTCTACAAGCGGACAATTTTCGAACACCATGTAGATTTTTAGTTGACAACGAGAGAAACAGTATACAGAAGGCAAAACTTTATGATCATAAGATGCTCAAATACTCAGTCAACAAAGATGTTAGATTATAATGGCGTCCTAAGCAGATACGAACTTTCACATTCAGGGTTGTATGAAGAAATTCACAGCTGCCGCCATCTCCATCACAATACATTTCTTTGTAACTAACACTGAAATTCCGACATCTTACTTAATGATTTTTCGCTTTTATATCACACTATATTATATTCAGCTGCACCTCTGTCCGTTTAATGTCAATGTTCATTATCACCACAGAAAGATCTGCATCATCAGCTCACGTAGTGGATGCGCCTAACGGTGCAGTCTCTGGGAATATACTCCTCATGATGGAAGGTGGCAGTTACGTCCTGCAGTCTTTCATCATAACATAGACGTACAGTGTTTATGTCTGCGTCCTGGCAGATGACAAACGCGGAAGCACTCTTCATTTTTGCGGACCACTATGTCCCTTTCTTTCTGCCTCTCTATGGCAGAGTTGTTTCTGTGACACAAGAGTTCGTCTCTGAAAACGTGGAGCATCTACGACTTACACAAAGGATTTTGCGAATCACATGACGTGCACTTCAACAGCAAACTTTGGAAAGAGAGCCCTCCTCCTCAGTGGATCTCTGAAATGGCTGCACGCAGCCGGCCGTCAGCATACGACTTAAGTTCTCGTAGTTTACCGGGTCTCATCAAAACGTAAAGGCTGTCGACTTTCTTTCACGAATGCCACAGTCCCCTGCCTTATCAGTATATGTACCGTATACCTGTATTTCAGCCATCAGGTAAGTATAGTGCAGCATAGTGAAGCCGCGTCGCAGGGAAGAACATCGGACAGATCCAGATTATTTCATGGTTAAGTTCTTACTTCGTCTGTTGTGTGTATGAATATCGTTATGAAGTCCTTCGAGTACAAACTGCAGTGAAAGTAAAAGAGTAAACGATACTTTTAAGTAAATCTTAGCACGAATTAACAGTGATGCTATGGGCCACGTGTTTTGTGAGCGGAATCCATTGGCAGGATTTGATTAAAGTTTGGGAAACCAATATTCCTATAAAATGTATGTGAAGCAGCCTGAGTCAAATTTAGTTCAGGCTTAACCTCCAATCTTATTACCGTATATTTACTTCCAACAGGCAAACGTTATTTAAGGGAACGCTGAACTTAATCGCATGTTAATTAGCCTGTCTCATAACTTTCAATTTGTTGCACCATATTCACAGTGCACACAGATAACCCTAAACAAACAGAACTCCTACAGTGGGATTTGTGGTTAATAACAAGGAATCGCTAATAAGGATTGCCGAATTTACTCTTTGAAAGGCGATGGGAAAACCATTTGCATAAAGTTTCCTTTTACCTCCGGGAAAACATTGTCATCTTTGTTTTATCCATTAGTAAGTAAGAATACACTTTTTTACGTCTGTCAATCGCTGCATTTATAATCTCAGTCAGGCCGGTTTCAGGCAGTTTCGTCCACCTCCAGATCTTCCACCGTCATCAATTACTTGGCTACCTAGGTAGCAAAATTCATCGGCTGTTCTTAGTATCTAGTTTCTAATCTAATTATATTAGCATCTCCTGATTTAATTCAGTTAAATCCCATTAGCCTTGTTTCTACTTTTGTTGATGTTCATTTTATCATTTTATAACCTCCTTTCAATACACTTTACACTCCGTTCAGCTGCTTTCCTAAGTCGAAGTCTCTGACAGAATTACAATGTTATCGGTAAAGCTCAAAATTTTAATTAATCACCTCTAAACTTTATTTCCCATTTTTCTCCTTGTTTCCCCTCACAGAATGCTGAGTATACACTAAGGTAGCAAAAGTTTTGGGATACCTCCTAATATCTTGGCGGACCTCGCCCGATGCAGTGCAGAAACTCGACATGGCATGGCTCAACAAGTCGTAGGAGATCCCCTGTAGATATATTCAGCCACGCTGCCTCTATAGCGGTCCATAATTGTGGAAGTGTTGCTGGTGTAGATTCTATGCACGAACTGACCTCTGATCATGTCACATAAATGTTCGATGGCATTAAAGTCGGGCGATCTGGGTGGCCAAACCATTCGCTCGGAGTGTCCAGAATGTTCTTCAAACCAATCGTGAACAATTGTGACCCAGTGACAGGGCGCATTGTCATCCAGAAAAAAAACTTAATCATTGTTTGGGAACATGAAATCCATGAATGGCTGCGTATGGTCACCAGGCACTCGAACATAACCGTTCCCAGTCAATGATCAGTTCAGTTGGACCAGATTCCATGTCAACACAGCCCACACTATAATGGATCCACCACAAATTTGCAGAGTGCCTTGTTGACACCTTGGGTCCATGGCTTCTGGTGGGTCTGTGTCACATTCAAACCCTACCATCAGTCTTTACTAACTGACATCGGTACTCATCTGACCAGACCACAGTTTTACAGTTGTCTAGGCTCCATCTGATGAGGTCACGAGCCGGGAAAGGCGCTACAGGCGGTGTCGTGCTGTCAGCAAATTCACTCGCCTCGGCGTCTGCTGCCATAGCCTATTAACGCCAAATTTCGCCGCACAGTCTTAACGGATATGTTCGTGATACGTCCCTCATTGATTTCTGCGGTTATTTCAAGCAGTGTTGCTTGTCTGTCAGCAATGACAATTATACGCAAACGCCGCTGCTTTCGGTCGTTAAGTAAGGTCCGTCGGCCACTGCGTTGTCCCTGGTGAGAAGTAATGCCTGGAATTTAGGAGTATCGGCGCACTCTTGACACTGTGGAGCTCAGAATATTGAATTCTCTAACTATTTCCAAAATGAAACGTCTCATGCGCCTGGCTCCAACTACTATTCCGCGTTCAAAGTCTGTTGATTCCCGTTGTGCGGGCGTAATCAGTCGGAAACCTATTTACATTACATAAACCACCTGACTACAAATTACCGCTCCATCAATGCACTGCCCTTTTATATACTGAGTACGCGATATTACCTCCATCTGTATACGTGCATACCGCTATCCCATGACTTTTGTCACCTCAGTGTAAAGACTGAATGACATCAATGAGAGAACACACCCCTCTCAACTCCTGCTTCTCTTGGAAATCCTTTGACTCCTAATTGTAGTCTTGTTTTTCTGCAAGTTGTAGGTACGTTCCCGTTACCTGTATTTTACCCCTTCTCATTTCAGGGTTTTAAACAGTCGGTTCCAGTAAAGATTTTCTACTATTTTCTCTAAATCTGTAAATGATGTGAACCTAGGTTTTACTTTGTTTAACCCCTCTTGTAAGCTGTCATAGGGTCAGTAAACCCTCACGTGTTTTCACATTTCTCTGGAACCCAAACCGTTCTACTCGAGGTCAGCTTTGTGTACTCATTCCACTCTCCTGCAAAGTTGCACCTGTGCACCCGTCAGCACCTTCCTTTTTTGGAATAGGAGCTGTTACATTCTTCTTGAAGTGAGAGCTTATTTTGGGTCTAATATATCTTGGACACAAGGTGGAATAGTTTTATCATGGCTGTCTTCCCTAAAGGTATCAGTATTTCTGAGGGAATATTATCTACTCCGTGGGCCTTGTTTCGATATAGATTCCTCAGAAATTTCATCCTTCAAAACGGGGGCAGGGCATACACAGGAGGAGGGTACACCTAATACCAACAGATATTGTATTTGACAATTGTCGTAGCTGTGTTGGGAAAAAAACAGAGTTCCATGCACTAATAGAAAGCACTGATCCTCAAATCGTTGTAGGTACCGAAAGCTGTCTTATAACTAACACGCCATGTAGGATGGATGTTCAATGATTAGAATATGTCTAGCTAACGTATACAGATGTACTACTGTGAATTGTATTGCGTACTGTGATTTTTATGACGTAACAGTCATTTGTAAGCGCTACATATATGGTCACTGCCACGTCCATAAGGTGCTTTTTGATTTTAAATGTTTTATTTGTGAGAAACCTTGTCTAATGTGCTACATTTTATCCACTAACATGGGAATTGGTGTGAGGTTCCAACTCAAAACGAACACGTTTTATAAAAAAACTTCTGAATACCTGAAGATGACAAAAAGTCTGTTGGAGCTGATCGTTGTAAATAAAGAAATATCTATAGGATATTCGCTTTAGAAAATTTTTACCAAATAATATGCTTCATTTTTTTATTCATTTTTGACAACCAAGCAACTACCCGTAAAACTGAATTCAAAATTTCTGTACCTCTTTTTCCTGTAGTATACCACTTTTGCATTATATGCAAGTACAGTATTGCATTTAAGAACGTAAAAGTCTCTTGGATCGGCAAACATGTGACAGATTCCTCGTAAGCAGGGGAACGACACAGCAATCCCCCTCACGAGTGTGACACCCATATAAGGACGTCGTTAATATGATCTTCGTTCGCTGGCAGGCTGCTTCGAGTGCTGCAAGTTATTCGACCCATCTTGTCCTTTTCTTATCGGGTAATTTAAAGTCTTCCATATTTGTTTTCTTTTCGTTCAAAACAGAAGTGGTTTCATTGCACTGTGTTTCTGATTACGAATTTTTGTATGTATTCCACTCTTAATTGCACTGTAAATATATTGCTTGTATTCTTCTTCATTGGTAGGAGTAAATTGTCATATAGAGTGGACCATTTTAATCCATAATGGAGAATAACTCTGGGAGAGATGAAATAGAGTAAATTGTTTTAGATAAAAGTTGTATGTGACAAAGAGGGTCACACATTGTTACTACTGCCAGTGACCCTGAACGTGCTTTTCAGGGACACATATAATTACCAGTACCATTACCTTAAAGTTAATTATCGAGGATTATTCGAAGGTTGAGGTTTGTCTCATGGAAACCCCTACTTTTAACGTCTGATTTGGAGAAAGTGAACACAGAGTTTAACCTAGTTTTAATTATCGTGTTCATTGGAAAAAATAAATACGTCACAACATATAAATGTTATTTTGCCATTTGCAAGACATAACAAGCATAGATAAAACGTAGATAATTGATATACATGTCGTTGAGTGAGTCCCCCCGCCTATCATTCGTCTGCATGCGCCTTTGAATTTCTATGTGAAATTGTATTTTGCTGTATCCCTTCTCTACTCCAAATTAATCTCTACTAGAACTAAAAACGTATTTGCTTATATGACTTTCACTGAACGTTGCCATGACCTTGAATAATGTACGTAGTGACACCTATTGAACAATGTGAAAAAAACGTAAATTAATTAAAAATTACGGCGTGCACACACTTTATTCAACACGTAAACGTCGCTACAGATATTCGGATTTAGGTTATGACATGTTCGATATGCCTGTCATCATTGGAGATGATGTAGCGCAGACGAACAGTGAAATTCTGCACGACGCGGTGAAATGTCGGAACATCAATGCTGTCTACCTCCTGTATGGCTGCTTCCAGCTCAGTAATTGTTTTGGGGTTATTTCTGTACAACTTTTCTTTAATATAGCCCCACTAAAAGGAGTTGCATGTGTTTAGATCCTGAGAATAGAGTAGCCAATTGAGACCCTTGCCAGTGGCCTCTGGGTACCCCAGAGCCAGAATGTGGCCCCCAGAGTGCACCGCCCGTGGAGGGTGAAGAGACTTGTCGATCGTCAAATGCCGATTCTCA
This sequence comes from Schistocerca nitens, assembly GCF_023898315.1. NCBI lineage: Eukaryota > Metazoa > Arthropoda > Insecta > Orthoptera > Acrididae > Schistocerca > Schistocerca nitens. The sequence goes on along the minus strand of NC_064616.1, from coordinate 968,514,882 downwards.
GTCCCCAAAAAGCGCCAATTTTGCTTATTGACGAACCTATCTCGACGAATGAGGGCTTCGTCGCTAAACCAAACCATATTCAAATCAAAGTCCTGTTCGTCAATGCGGTGGACAACCGCTGCTCCATGGCCCACGGGCTTAATGGCTGATAGGTTTGACTTTTGTATGGGAAGTAACGCAGGTCTTCAAAAACAATTCGTCGCAATGTCTCCCGGTTGATTGCCATCTGTTGTGCCGCTCGTCTGATTGATTTTCTGGGGCTGGTTTGAAACACAACGCGTTTCTTCTTGATGTTTTCAGGCGTTTTCACACTTTTTGGACGACAGACATTGCCAAAACTGTCCTCACCATCTCTCAAACTTGCAAAATAAGTTCTTGGTTTTTAGCACACTTGGATCGGTTGTCTACAGCCTGAACTCGCCCGCAAACTTCCTTTGAACCACCGTTGGCCTGTTATTGCTCGAACAGTAGGACTTCACAATTGCTGTACGCTCAGGCACGCTGTACGTCACATTTTCACTTGCAAACGGCAGACAACAAGGTGCGTGTGCATGCCGATACTAATTCCCATCCTGCCCCGCGGCCAGCCATGCAGTTTGAACGTCCCAACGCAAACCGTTCACAAGTTATGACAATTTTATTTCACATAGTTCAATAATTGTCACACTGTATCATTTTTATTTAAATTTGCCTCAATATTCATATCTCAAATGTAATATTAGAGGCCCCAGTTAAAAAAAGGAAAAAAATCTTTAACCTCCAAATCACTTTGAAAATGAATTTCAAGGCCACGGCCATAGGTAGCAATGCGTGACCCTCCTCATCATCTACAACTCTTATCTAAAATATTTTTTTGTATTTTATCGCAGTTAATGGAACGCTCTATATTAGCAGCTTTTGACCAAAAAAATGTCTCTGAGCACTATGGGACTTAACTTCCGAGGTCACCAGTCCCCTAGAACTTAGAACTACTTAAACCTAACTAACCTAAGGACATCACACACACCCATGCCCGAGGCAGGATTCGAACCTGCGACCGTAGCGGTCGCGCGGTTCCAGACTGTAGCGCCTAGAACCGCTCGGCCACACTGGCCGGCTAGCTTTTGACAGAGCTGATTATTCAGCTTCATTACATTTTGTCACGGTATGATTATGTAATTCTACTTTGAATAGTGTTGCTTCTAGTCACTGCGTCCCATGCATTTTACAGTGATTTGAAGAGTACGTATGTAGATGTAGCTGAGTATGCTTTGCAGTCTTAGTGACTAGAGCATTCTTCTTTGCAAATGATAAAAGTGCTACAGTAGTTAGTCAAATATGTGCACACGTTACTAATAGGTTTTTTGTTTTCCTCTCTTGTGTCAACCTCTTTGTCTCAGAGTAGAGCTTGCAATCAACGTCCTCACTTATTTGGCGGATGTATCTCAGTCTCTGTCTTCCTCTACAGTTTTTACCCACTTAACATGTTAAAAGCGACAATGTTCAAGAAACGGATGCGAACAAAAATGCCGTAGAATACGAGCAATATCTTTACAGTTCATTTATATCGAACACTTCACACACGGATTCGTCAGTGGTAACAAAAGAACATGGGCCCTCAGGATACCATTTAACGAAGCAGCTTCTGTCTTATATGAAACAGAAACAAATGTGGAATCATTTACCCTACACATTACTGTATTATGAATGCGAGCAAAAATTAGTGAAAATCCAAGCGACATATATACAATGCCGTTCAAAGAATGCAATACAGATTATCGTAATCAGGACAGAGTGCGAAGAAATCAGCTTTTACCTCATGTCATGTCAGATGATTTTTAGGTTTCGACAAGTGAAAAATCACAGTTATTTCCACTGGATAATGGCCATACGGTCGAAATTGCCATATAAGGCTTTAAAAATGAATTACTTCGGTTAAAAGATGATCACGATGTGATTTATAAAATTTTACCAAAGAATGCAATACAGATTATCGTAATCATGACAGAGTGCGAAGAAATCAGCTTTTACCTCATGTCATGTCAGATGATTTTTAGGTTTCGACAAGTGAAAAATCACAGTTATTTCCACTGGATAATGGCCATACGGTCGAAATTGCCATATAAGGCTTTAAAAATGAATTACTTCGGTTAAAAGATGATCACGATGTGATTTATAAAATTTTACAGGACTGTAAAGCCCAGCTACAAGAAGTTAATCTTAATTTTTCATTTATGCTTCTCAATTATATTACTGTGTAAGGTAACAAGAACGTATCCAAATACACATTTCACCATCAGACTACGAGATCCACCCATAGCGTATAAATGAAGAAATTATCATCTAACACTCGTCTTTCACAAAGCGAAAATACGGCGTTTCGCCCCACATTTTGCCAATTTGAAGTTCACTGCCAGGCCGCTATGAGCGCTACTGTCGTTCTGTTTCCATATCGTAGCATAGGCCTTCCATCTCTTTAAATGTGGTGGTCTTTCCAGCGCGTGTTCCTGATACCTGAAATCAAAGGAAGCAATACTTGCCAACCTGGATTAACCTACTGTCCGGGTTACCACCAAAGTCACGGCTGCCACACGGTAAGCATCCCATGGAACGTTCTGAAGGAACAACGGTGTTGGACGCCCGCGATTAACGCCCATTCGGGGACGGAACTATTGCTGTGAGTTGTACGTTGCAAGACGAAACTTCGATGATATTTATTACAGGGACATGGCAGGATGGTATTAATTTGTTTAAAATTACCGAAATTTTAATGTGCAGTGCAGTAATAAAATCAGAATGGGTTTGTTTGCCGTCCAAAAATGAAGTTAATGGTGAAAGCTGTCTTTTCATAGCTTTCTGCATATGTGGGTCCACAGGCACACTGTAACTTCTAATGATGAAACCATTTTATAAACCATTGTTGGCCGTCAGTTTTATTATGCACGATGCCCTTATATATATATATATATATATATATATATATATATATATATATATATGTGTGTGTGTGTGTGTGTGTGTGTGTGTATGTAGAGTGCAGTAAGTGCATCTTTATCAGAACAGAGTGCGATGAAGTCGGCTTTTGTCTCATGTCATGTCAGACAATTTCTAGGTTTCGGCAAGAGAAAAATCACAGGTATTTCCACTGGATAGTGGCCATATATATATATATATATATATATATATATATATATATACACTGCTGGCCACCGTAAATGCAACACCCTGAAGGAAGCATCCGAATCGAGTGAAATTTACACCATGAGTTTGCAGCGATGAGATATGCAACTAATTAGAATTTCAGCGCAGACGCACATCACGCGCGCCTGTGGCGCCACCTCATAGCGCCATTTAAGGCTTGGCGATTTCGACGAGTGTACGTTCGGCACGTGTGTTTACCTTGTGGTTGTTTCACAAGACGATCAGTTATGCCTCGTAGACAACAGCGAACATCTTTTGATCAAGTATCCGAGTTCGACAGAGGAAGGATAGTGGCTTACCGAGATTGTGGATTATCAGACAGAGAAATCGCTAGTCGTGTTGGACGAAACCAAACAACTGTAATGCGGATATGTGACCGTTGGATGCAGGAGGGTACGACGGACCGACGTGGTCGATCGCATTCACCTCGGTGCACCACTGCACGTGCTGATAGGCAAATTGTGCGCATGGCAGTGACGGATCGCTCAGTGACATCCCGAACCATAGCACAGCACATTGCGTCTGTAACGCATCATCCAGTGTCTGCGCGTACCATTCGACGCCGTTTACAGCAGAGTGGTCTGTCCGCAAGACGTCCATTGCTTCGTCTACCATTGACGCAGAACCACAGACGTCTCCGTCGCCAATGGTGTGATGACAGACGGATGTGGACGGCAGAATGGAATGACGTTGTCTTTACTGACGAGGCACGCTTCTGTCTGCAGCACCACGATGGTCAGATTCGAGTGTGGAGACACCGTGGAGAGAGGATGCTGGACAGCTGCATTATGCACCGCCACACTGGTCTTGCACCGGGTATTATGGTATGGGGCGGTATTGGATATTACTCTCGCACGCCTCTAGTACGCATTGCCGGTACTTTAAATAGCCGGCGCTACATATCCGAGGTGCTGGAGCCAGTTGTCCTTCCTTACCTTCAGGGCTCGGCCACAGGCATATTTCAACAGGATAATGCGCGACCACACGTGGTACGCATTGTCCAAAGGTTCTTCGTCAATAACCAGATTGAATTGCTTCCCTGGCCGGCTCGCTCTCCGGATCTTTCGCCGATAGAAAACATGTGGTCCATGGTTGCTCAACGAGTGACCCAGATTACATCCCCAGCTGCCACACCAGATGATCTTTGGCAACGTGTGGAAGCTGCTTGGGCTGCTGTACCCCAGGAACACATCCAACGTCTCTTTGATTCAATGCCGCGACGTGTGGCAGCGGTGACCTCCAACAATGGCGGCTACTCTGGCTACTGATTCTGGCAGAACCACATGTCACAGACGTCTGTACACGTAATCATTTGATACTTGGTCAACATGTTATCTACAAAATAAATTTTGTTGTGCTACCTCTTGTCTTTCTTGGTGTTGCATTTACGGTGGCCAGCAGTGTATATATATATATTACTGGTCAGCTTCGGCCTTTGGCCATTTTAAGTGTCTGTGGATATGTATTACCTGTTTACTGTTCTTCTGGTATTGGATTTGCAGAAGTTCTGAAATGGCCACAGGCCGAAAAGCGAGAGTCCGTAGTACACTGCGCCCACTTGCGACGGATTTTTACGTGCGTGCGTGCGATGCACCAATTGCGACGGATTGTACGTTGCTGCTGCAATGCAATTTCTTTTATAAATTTTGTTCACCTTCCTCTTTACAGCGGTAGATCTTCGCACGTACACTCCTGACTGCAGCTGCTTACGAGATCACAGAAAATCAGTGTTGAGGAAACTGTAACCTAATACCTACACGCCGGAGGCCGCTATAAGTAAATTTTGCTGAAATTTGTCTATGTACTTTAAAGAAATGATTCGGAAAGGGGATATCACTCGTACTTTAAATATGAAGTTCAAATTTAAACCTTCAATAGATCTTTATTGCCGTTAAGCAAGATCATCGGCCCACATTTACGAAAATTACTAAAGTTTCTGCTCACAGTTATCACCATACCTAAGACAGCCAGAACTTTTACCTTCCCAAATTCCGAAACCAATTACTTGTAACACAGTCAATGATCGGCCAATTACTTCTGCACACGATATTCAGTGTTTGTCTTTAGTAAAAGTTTATGCTCGCCATAAAATACTCAGTAAGAATATACTCAGTACCGCCACGCTATATAATTCAAAGTTCACTCCCGATTTTCGTCGGAACGAATTATCACAACACTCTAAAGTTTTCATAAACAGTTTCTGGTCACTACCAGATACCATCAACACTGGACCATAACGCGGAAGTCATCCCAAGACTTCATCTTACACATAATGCGAAAAGTCACATACAGCATAACCGCCTCCAATCAAAGCTAGCTCGCGACTCCTCTCTCACTCTCCCACACCCAAAACTATATCTTCTCGCTAGGCGGCCAACCGTCTCGCTTCTCATTGGCTGTCAGCACTTACGACCAATGAGAACTCACTTCAAGGGAGCGGCTCGCGCCAAAATCTAGCAAGCACCAACCACTTCTCTAGGCTCATTGACGTCATCAAATTAAGTAACACAAAACTCTCTAATTAAATAAACAAAACAAAATGAACTATAAGCTTTACTCTACATCTGGAAACTTATTATGTAGTTGCGAATGTTCTGGTTGTCTTATACATAAACATACATACTTGGACATCCGACATTCACTAGTAGGTGAACCACTAGTGGATTCGTTCCCACGTTACAGATTTGGAACACTTGCCAGTTCCTGTAGAGAATTACATGAATGATTTTCAATAATGCCGAACGTCCCACATACTCTCACACACGCATTCCATTCACATGCACCCTAACACACAATATACATATTTACTTAAAATTCTTGATATTATTGTTATAGAAAAGTCACAGAGGTTTTCTGAAACTAAAAACTTTCCAAATTTATATATGAACACTGAAAGTGTTATCAGATCATCTTACATAGTCACTGAAGGTGAACTATTACATCACTGTATTTATTTAAATTCTTGACTCTCGGAAAATTACGTTTTCTTTATGGAATTTTACTAACATCCAAAATACAACTATTTTTGATCTCAGACTTTGACATATTGTTTGTTTTCACAACAGAAGGATGTACATCAAATATGCCATTCCTCAGGTTATTCCTGTATTAGTTATTAACATTTTTAGTTTCGTATAATGTAAGTGGCCTGCCAGCGCTACTCCACTGCTTTCACACGCGCAACTGCAACAGAAGGTCGTGACGCCAGTCTGCAGGACACAACTCGCCGTTACTGACCGTATAATACTCTACCGGCTTACATTGCAGCCCACATACATTCTGAAGTAAAGCTTTTAATAGACAAATGGGCGATCGCGCACTAGTTGCGACGTCACACACTGTTCGGCAGATTTTATTGCTAGCTGGGGAATTCTCCCAACTTTCAAGAGGGCGATGTTAGTGGACTATTTTCAGAGGTGAGGATGGTTCAAATGGCTTTCAGCACTATGGGACTTAAGGTCTAAGGTTATCAGTCTCTAGAACTTAGAACTACTTAAAACGAACTAACCTAAGGACATCACACACATCCATGTCCGAGGACCGTAGCAATCGCGAGGTTCCAGACTGAAGCACCTAGAACCGCTGGGCCACACTGGCCGGCTTAGGCGAGAATGGTGCTAGCAGTTGGTAACCACATACTTGACTACCTACCAACTGACTGACAGTTGAGTTACCAGAAACAGTTTTCTTACTGTGGACTGATTAGTCTGTAGGTACAAGAGAACTGAAAATGAAAAGGATATAGAGAATCCTCTTTCCAGTCAAATATGGTTTTACTCAATGAGACACAATATTGTAGTCTAATACAACTGAGCAAGTAGTGTTATGTCCTTCATTAAACTGGAGCAAAAAGGAAAACAAATACACTCCTGGAAATTGAAATAAGAACACCGTGAATTCATTGTCCCAGGAAGGGGAAACTTTATTGACACATTCCTGGGGTCAGATACATCACATGATCACACTGACAGAACCACAGGCACATAGACACAGGCAACAGAGCATGCACAATGTCGGCACTAGTACAGTGTATATCCACCTTTCGCAGCAATGCAGGCTGCTATTCTCCCATGGAGACGATCGTAGAGATGCAAAATGTAGTCCTGTGGAACGGCTTACCATGCCATTTCCACCTGGCGCCTCAGTTGGACCAGCGTTCGTGCTGGACGTGCAGACCGCGTGAGACGACGCTTCATCCAGTCCCAAACATGCTCAATGGGGGACATATCCGGAGATCTTGCTGGCCAGGGTAGTTGACTTACACCTTCTAGAGCACGTTGGGTGGCACGGGATACATGCGGACGTGCATTGTCCTGTTGGAACAGCAAGTTCCCTTGCCGGTCTAGGAATGGTAGAACGATGGGTTCGATGACGGTTTGGATGTACCGTGCACTATTCAGTGTCCCCTCGACGATCACCAGTGGTGTACGGCCAGTGTAGGAGATCGCTCCCCACACCATGATGCCGGGTGTTGGCCCTGTGTGCCTCGGTCGTATGCAGTCCTGATTGTGGCGCTCACCTGCACGGCGCCAAACACGCATACGACCGTCATTGGCACCAAGGCAGAATCGACTCTCATCGCTGAAGACGACACGTCTCCATTCGTCCCTCCATTCACGCCTGTCGCGACACCACTGGAGGCGGGCTGCACGATGTTGGGGCGTGAGCGGAAGACGGCCTAACGGTGTGCGGGACCGTAGCCCAGCTTCATGGAGACGGTTGCGAATGGTCGTCGCCGATACCCCAGGAGCAACAGTGTCCCTAATTTGCTGGGAAGTGGCGGTGCGGTCCCCTACGGCACTGCGTAGGATCCTACGGTCTTGGCGTGCATCCGTGCGTCGCTGCGGTCCGGTCCCAGGTCGACGGGCACGTGCACCTTCCGCCGACCACTGGCGACAACATCGATGTACTGTGGAGACCTCACGCCCCACGTGTTGAGCAATTCGGCGGTACGTCCACCCGGCCTTCCGCATGCCCACTATACGCCCTCGCTCAAAGTCCGTCAACTGCACATACGGTTCACGTCCACGCTGTCGCGGCATGCTACCAGTGTTGAAGACTGCGATGGAGCTCCGTATGCCACGGCAAACTGGCTGACACTGACGGCGGCGGTGCACAAATGCTGCGCAGCTAGCGCCATTCGACGGCCAACACCGCGGTTCCTGGTGTGTCCGCTGTGCCGTGCGTGTGATCATTGCTTGTACAGCCCTCTCGCAGTGTCCGGAGCAAGTATGGTGGGTCTGACACACCGGTGTCAATGTGTTCTTTTTTCCATTTCCAGGAGTGTAGTATTAGAATAACTCAGTGTAGACCTCATTATCATGTCAGCACAATAGCTTATTTCTTCATGAATGAGTAGGAGAATCTTCTCCACATAGCGCCAGACACTGTATGAATTCCTGTAGTAAGGTCTACAGAAATATGTGATGAACATGACGATACCTATCCTGCACCTAAAAGCAAAAATGAGATTCGACTGAAGAAATTTTAATGACAAATTGTAGAGGAGTGTGCTAAGAACTACTGCATGCAGTTTTCGTGCTATAGCCTTGAGATGCAATGACTTCTGCTGTGTTCGTTGGCTAACCGGTTAGGAAGCGTCTACTTTAAGATACTGAGGCTCTTTACGCATCATATTGTAGTGGCAGCTCCTGCCACCGAATGTATCAGGATGACCAAATGTAGCAGGAACAGGTAGAAGGCACCATATTAAAACTCATCCGAGCTTTTCAATTGATTTATTGTTTCCAAATACAGTACCGTGTACCCCTCAGTCTGTGTCACAAGGCCCTGTAATGCTGAGGAAGCACCCCAGAGGCCCGTGCAATGGAATGCTGTGTTGAGCCAGACTTTTACGCCAGCGGAGTTGCGTCATCGTCAGGATGCTGGCAGTTGACTCGGCAGTCTCTGTCCCTGCTAGCCGGCCGGAGTGGCCGAGCGGTTCTAGGCCCTACAGTCTGGAACCGCGCGACCACTACGGTCGAAAGTTCGAATCCTGCCTCGGGCATGGTTGTGTGTGATGTCCTTAGGTTAGTTAGGTTTAAGTAGTTCTAAGTTCTAGGGGACTGATGACCTCAGAAGTTAAGTCCCATAGTGCTGAGCTATTTGAACCATTTGTCCCTGCTAACTTAGCACTGCTCGGTGTGAGCTGCAGGCGGCTAGCTGCGTCCTTTTCTCCAGCATGGCTGAAACTGCAGCGACAACAAGCGCCTATGATGCGGAGTCCGAATCTGCGGCCCTCGCCTCGGGATACCTCCAGCATGTGTTGGAAGCCAGGACAACTGCCTGCGGCAGAGAGCTATGGAGTGGCCCGCCGCTGGCTGGCTACGGACCTCATGTCGGCCTCAGAGGGTCGAACCAATGACCCACTGTAGATTGGAACGCTTGCACCCCATCTGCTGCTGCGTGTAGCTGGTGGTGTGACACGCCCCGCCGTCCACGACAGCTGCCACACTTGAATGAATCTCTTTAGAAACCCACACCTATTTATACGTGGCTATGCTCCTCTGTTTTGCCATACGCGCCGCTTTGCATCACATACTCGTAACACGCTAGGTTGGCCAGTGGGCCCTTTCTGCCTGTGATTTGCGACATGCAAAACCGCTATGTATACTATTTCAGCAATTTAGCAGCCCTGTGGCCTCTATTCTACTTCGCAACTGTTGGTACGCATAACTCACTGCAATCCGGCCCGCACTTGGCTGTAACTTGTGCTCAGAATATTGCACAAAACTAATTTTCCCTATCCTAAACGATGGTACTGCTACAATTTCCCAGGAATTTTTAAACACAACGACAGCACACACCAGCTGTTCTTCAACGCGATTGTGTAAATTAGAAGTTGGGGAACATACGCAAAAATGTGTTTTCCTGTATAATCAGAATCACGCTGTGTACGTTGTATCAACTGCTTCAGATATTCCTGTTTTCTACCTTCAACTACGAGTCTGCCTTACGTGCTCTGCAACTTCACTATGGCTGTGGTAACAACAAACATCATCAATCCCCTATGACACTTCGTTGCTAGTTAACCAGCAGAGGACAAACACACTATCATCAATGACCACACCGTGGCACACAGAGGTTCGACGCCAGCCCAGCAACACCAGCCGGGGTATGTACGCGAAATAGTAACCTACTGACTACGGACCAGTCACGCCATACCACGCCACTCCGTGCTCACCGGCGGCCTGTGTACTCCAGTGTGCCCAGCCTAGTTAAAAGCGCACCCCCCCCCCCCCCCCCCCCGCCATGAACGCGAGTGCGAAGTCAGGCTGCAGTCTCGCGAAGTGTTTGGACTCACCGTTTCTAACTACGTACATATACAGAATGGAAGTGACCGTGATATATCATTATGATAGGGACTCGGTGTACAATTCCGTGTGACAGAGTTTGTATTCAGATCTTGTATGAACCCCAGTTGAGAGACTGAACTTTTTTTTCCACTCACATTTCCAGTCGTTGTTGTTCCGCACTTCCCGGATAGAACAGAAAGTGTGCAACGTTAGATTTTACACACATATCAATATGAATATTGTGTCAGAAAGAACAAACACCAATGGTGATCTTGTAGCTCTCGAAGACATATAGATTGCTGGGATAACAAGATGAAATTCTCATGCTCACGACGATCAGCTGAGTATATGAGGAGAAACCTTGGTTGAGGTATCTTTCTTCATGTTGTTTATTAAACTATTTGCTTATATGCTATACAATAATAGTGACTAGTTCATTCTATAGTTCACACCAAGGGCTACAGAACGGCATATCATACGCATACATTGCGTGTCTGCATCATTCGTTATGGATTTGGTAAACAATATAATTTTAAATTTTAATAGTTTTGTTAATAATTAAACTTATTGCCAAATTGAAACTGTGTGCCGGACCGGGATTCAAACCTGGGATCTGCCTTTCGCGGGAAAGCACTCTACCAACTTTTTCGGTCTTTCATTTTTATCTAATTCTTTGTCATTTTTCTTCTGCAGTTCTGCGCAGACGTCGCATGATACATCTAAAATTCCACGGATGAAAACGTCACTCAGGTTCTTATTACAGAGGGAGACCAGTCCCCGACCGTACACGCTGAGCCACCGTGCTGGGCCTATTGAGTTACCGAAGCACGACTCACGAGACTGTCTCATAGCTTCAGTTTCGCCTGTATCTCACCTCCTACCTTCCAAACTACACAGAAGTTCTCCTGCACAACTTGTGGGACTAGCTCTCCTGGAAGAAATAATACTGCGGAGACATGACTTAGCCACGGCCTGGGGGATTGTTTCCAGATTGAGATATTAGAGAATATAGGAAGGGATACGGCAGCTAACAAATTTCTCAGCAGACAAATAAAGTGGTGCACGTGCTGATACTTGGGAGAGGGTTAATCTCTGGTATCAAATTTTTAGGATATTTATCTCGTACTCGGAATTTCTGGTACGCTCATACGTAAAGTGGATTAAAGATAATGCATCTTTACAGACGTAAAGGTTTCAAGGGTACAATGAAATTATTATGACCTCTCTACAATATAAATATGTCAGGGCATATGTAAACTATCGTAACTGAGTGTTGCCGGCACGGTAGCTCAGCGTGTTCAGTTAAGGTAATGGTCACACGATGAAACAAAAGAACAAGGACTGAGTGAATTTTCTCGTTGATAGAATTTGAAAGATGTCATCCAGCAGCAGCACGGAACGACTGTGAGACAAATCTAAAGGACAAAGGCCAAAAACAAATAATAAATAAACACTGCTACGTGGAGGAACCGAGTTCAATTCCCAATACTGCAAGGGATTTTCAGATTCGTGATGCTATATTAGGAACTATCTGAACGAAAAGTAGGTAATCAGAGATAAGGAGTATGGACTGCGGCCTTCCAGGGTGCGTTATCCATATCTTTTTTGGGAATGGTTCTGTAAAGCCGCAGGAAACCATAACAATGAAAGCGAGGCGCTATTTGTTGCCAGTGGCTGTTCATTTTATGTATTACGAAGAGTCCGGTCTGTCGTTGTTCAGGAACTGTTAACACGAAACCAGTAGCTCATCCACTGAATTCACTTCCCAGTACATGATTCCAGCAAATGCCTTATTGGCAGCAGACGTAGTTTGGTTTAGAAAATCGAAGACCATGGTTGGGCCACTGTGGTATTTATTAAAATATTCGGGTAGGGCTCTTGTTAGTTCATTAACGCAATACGTATGGTATGCTTCTGTTTGGTACGGATGGTCGTGACGGATGGATGTGTTGCATACCGTTACCACTGGTAATGGAAATGAAACGGATTCAGTGGATCTCCCTTGCGTCAATTAAGTTGCGACTTTCGAATAAGAACAAGTGGTTGGCGAGTTCAGCCCCCGTCGATGAGACTGATCATCACCAACAGGGTTTTATGCTGCAAAATAAGAGATGAAGTGGGGAGTCACGAATTTAATCCAGTACTGTCCGGTGGTCAGGGAATGTACGACAAAGCTCCCCTGATTTAGTCTGCTAAATTTTGATTATGACAATTTCTGCCATCACCAGCGTCTAAATTTTTTAGGATATTTAACTCATACCCTTGGGTCGAGCGACGTAGTACTGCTATCACTGATATGTAGGCAGGACATTTTGAGTACTTGTGCGCAGTATAAAAGCGGCGTTGGTTGAAACTATAAACTTTTGAAATATTTACCTAGATTTAGTGAAATTAGAAGAAAATGAAAGTATGCCCGAGATACAATATCCAAATGGTGTTACAGCCCCTACGTAGCATCTCAGTGCACGGCATGCATCTTGCTAAAAAGTATGCTGTCCGAAACGTCAAACCCCAGACTGACAGTGTTCGGAAAAACCATAACTAGAAAAGTAGAGTGTACTATGACGTTATGATCGTCAATAATAAATATTTTAAGTATTTTAATGACCATGCAGGCTAAACAGTCAGAAAGCAGGACAAATTCTAAACAAAGACGCAAAGTTAATAAAATTAACTTAAAGCTACCATTAAATTTTGTTAAACCATGTCAAGAAAATGTTGTGAGTTTTTGATCCAGATGTTGGGCTCAGCAGTTGAAACTAGGCATACATATGCCGACATTAAGTAGATAGCCGGCCGGTGCGGCCGTGCGGTTGTAGGCGCGTCAGTCTGGAACCGCGAGACCACTACGGTCGCAGGTTCGAATCCTGCCTCGGGCATGGATGTGTGTGATGCACTTAGGTTAGTTAGGTTTAAGTAGTTCTAAGTTCTAGGGGACTGATGACCTCAGCTGTTAAGTCCCATATTGCTCAGAGCCATTTGAACCACCCATTAAATAGAAAACAAAGGCGCATGCTTTTTACTACTTAATCTACGTGTCTAGTCCGAAAGCAACCTTACGATAATTCTCGTGCCCCTATAGTGTCCCTTTTTCCTATTCCATCCGTGAATGATACTTGGGAAGAAGAACTGCTGGTAATGTTGTGTATGAAATGTAATTTCTCAGACGTTCTCATCGTGGTCATTTCCGCGGTCGCTCTCCTTGAAACGATCGCTCTGGGAAGTTTACCAATAAAATTTCACTTTTAGAGTCCGTCACAGGAACGTCACGGGTATCTCCACAACGTTATCGAGCCTACTAAACGAATCCGTGACGAAATGCACTGATCTTCTTTGGATTCTCCTACCTCTTCTACTAGATTTAACTGGTAAGGATCCTGAACTGACGAGCAATACTCAATCTCTGTCGAACGTTCTCTGCTAGATAAAGTACATTTCCTTATATTCTTGCCATGAGTTACACTCTGACATCTGTTCCCACAATTAGTTCTATGAGACAGTTTGTCTTCAGCTAACTATAGACGGTTACTTCAAACTAATTTAAGGTTGTTACGTTTTTCATTGACTTATCGCTAGTAGTGTAATGCAACAGAAATGGATCTCCCCGATTATTAACGTGAAATATGTGACATTTTTTGCACTGATGTCTCTTCCACTAATCATCGATTCTTTTTATGTTCTTCCACATCTGGCAACAGTTTTGCGGCCTGTGACTTTCCTATAAATAACAGCTTCGACCGCGAAATACGTTACGTTGCTTCTCACATTAGCCACCGGCTAAATAATATATAACGCGATCAGTTGTGACTCAGACAGACATACTACACAACATTAACGTCAGCCATTTTGGTAACAAATGATAGACATTGATACGTGTAACACTGTACTGGCCACCTACCTGAAGAAAGAGAACTGACAGAAAGCGAAAGACATCACTGAGGAACCAGCAAAGCATGAAGCAAAAGCTATACATAAATATATGCTGAAATGGCAAGAGATACGATGTAATCTAAACCACAGAAGAAGCGGGCAACAGTTAGCGCCAAAAACGCAAGGAAAGCAGAACATTGCAGACATGTGACCAACATTAGGCACGGTACACTTTTTTATGTGGATGTGATCCATTCCTGCCTTATCTCCACCCACTACAGGGTGCAGATGCAACATTCCATGAATGTTAAGAAGTCGGAATACTAAGTCAGAATACTAAGTAAATTGACAGGGAGGGGAAGAACTGTGTTTCAGGGATGCACTATCCACGGAACAATTATAATGATGTGAAATGTGGTACAGCAATTGAACTAACCACTGACTTTTATTAACGTAAGTGCGAAAACTTGAAGGACACGAAAAAAAAGAAACGATTGGTGCACTGGATCCAGAACGATACCTAGACGGAAGAGATGGTTCAAATGGCTCTGAGCACTATGGGACTTAACATCTGAGGTCATCAATCCCCTAGAACTTAGAACTACTTAAACCTAACTGACCTAAGGACATCACACACATCCATGCCCGAGGCAAGATTCGAACCTGCGACTGTAGCAGCCACGCGGTTCCCAACTGAAGCGCCTAGAGCCGCTCGGCCACCGCGGCAGGCAGAAGGAAGACACTGCTGTCGGCTACAACATCTTGGGTGTATGCGGTATATCTTCTGAAAGCATTCATTTTCTCTCTGTTTCACGTAGATATACAGGATGCTGAAAAGTTATTCCGTGTCTTGAGAGGTTGTGGTATCGACCAAAAAAATAAAAACATTATGGTAAACATGGGCTCCAAAAAGCGTTTATTCAGAGCTATGAGCGCTTGTTGATCTTCACTATTGTGAAACACGTCTCTTATACTGCAACCTCATTGTTATTACGGATGACCTAGAGAATGCATTAACTAAATGAGGACACAGTCCTTCGTTATTAACAATAGATACAGCATGCACTAGACATCTGTTACTGTTACTACCGTATTAAGAGTTCTGTGTAAGAGCAGCCCACTTATTAGTTCTAATGGAACCACTTTGTGTTTATAAAAGTTCGTGAAATGCTTCACTGTAGTCTGATCTTTGCACTTATCAGCATAAAGGAGCCTTACAATGAAAGGACAGCATACTGAACATCTCCTTTAACGATGGCCCAAAACTGTACGCCGTATGTGGCACGAAGCAGATTGTATTAGAAGCTCTTCTGTTTCACAGTAATAGAATAATGTATTCTCATTTGTTTACTACATTCAGTAGGTCGTTCGTAATAGCAAAGAGCTTGCAGTACATGAACTGTGTTTCATAGTAGCGAAGGTGAACAGAAGCTCATACATAATAAGGTACGCATTTCAGAATCCATGAGTATTGGATACTTTTTTCTTGGTTTGGTCCATACAGCCACCTCATAAAACATGGAATACGTTTTTTCTAACATCCTGTACATCTTCAGTTGCAGCTGCACTACTTCAGTGACATTACGACACCATGCAGTTTTAAATTCGTCTTTATTTTTATTCTATTTGAATAATATTTATTTCTCTATAGAATTAATTTAATCTTTCCATAATTCAGAATGTAATAAACATAACTGTAGTACGTAATTTCCATGTAATAAAACCTTGAAATAGAAAAGTGTGATATGAGTTGTATTTTCCTTTTATCAACAATAGTACCACCTAAGTTAGGAAATAGTACAGGCTTTATATTCTTATCAAAGTTACTGTTCTTTACAACTAGTTTTTTTTCTCACAGTTGTCAACATAAAGTTTCTATAATCATATTAGAACAAATAAGCCCTCGGTCACAAATATTAAGTCAAAATTGACCAGGTTTCGACGCTACTATGAGCCTGGTCAATTTTGACTTAATATTTGTGACCGAGGGCTTATTTGTTCTAATATAATTCTGACACGGTTACTGAACCTTAGCAGCTATGTTCAAAGTTATTTTGTTCTATAATCATCTATTTTATGTGTAGGAATGCCAAATAGCTTCCTATTGTAAATGGCGAGAGTGATAAGTCACAAAAATGCACTACTGGAAATAGTGATAACTACGACATTCCTGTTAACCATTGGATGACAAGTTACTTGTAGGGAGCTGTATATATATATAATTTGTAATGAGCGTACATAATATATGAACTACAATGAATAACATTGTTTATAGTTCCGTTTAGAACGCTCTTGACAAGCTACATCATTTGCGTAGTTCCTACATATGAATTCACATACATACTTATCTTGGTTTCTGCGGATGAAATGAATGACATGAAATATTGCTAAAAGTCAATCAGTCTCCTCAAAAGAGCTCTATAAACTCACTTTATCTAACACTTTAAGTATGGCAGAGAATTAGGACTCATAATGACTGTTTATCGGACATTATTGTTTCAAAATTATCAAATGGCTTTCCTGAGACCACTATGAGGTAAAAAACCTTTTCACGTGGCATATATGGGTGGTGTAATAAATAAGTTCAGTGGAGTGTGCATGGTGCAGGAAATTCACAATGACAGTTGATAAATACACTCATAGCGCCTCGTCGCGCCGCGCCTCGATCACCTGTCGAGATGGCATCAGACGTCAGGCGGCAAGAGGCGTGTGACCATTAGCATGTAGCTAATGAAAAGTTGAGTCTAATCACAAAAAATGGCTCAGGTTAGCAGCGATCGACTCTCACGGCATGTCGTAGGAAGGTACGGTCTTAGACACAGAATGTGGCTGCCGCCCGGCCGGCCACTGCAGAGACCAAGTCCAAGACGTTCACGTAACACGATCAACAAAACCGGCCGTACCTCTGAAATCTGTGTCTGGTCATATGCACGATACGTCAACACTGTAGAACATCTAAATCCCTGGATGAAGTGCTGTCTTCTCCTTGAGTTGCTACTGTGCTGTATCATCTCGTGGTCTAGCGGTAAACCTCGCACAATGTAGACGGAAAGTCACGAGTTCGTGTTCATTCATTCCCCTTTCTATTAGCAGTACTTCGGCGGCCTGATAAAGTTATCAATCTGATGCAGCTTCAAAGGCAAGTCGCTTCACTTTCTAACCCACCAATAATAGCCAAAACTTCCAGAAACAACTCCGCAAACAGTTTACGCTCGAGAGTTTCGCAGCCACCAGCTACATGCTAATGGTCACACGCCTCTTGCCGCCTGACGTCTGATGCCATCTCGACAGGTGATCGAGACGCGGCGCGACGAGGCGCAATGAGTGTATTTATCACCTGTCATTTTGTTGTTTGAAGTTCTAGTATTTATCTTATTCGTATTCGATTTTGCATACTTGAAACCTGTGACCGTTATTAAAGCGTTCTAATACAGAGTCACAAGAGGAAAATTGTCTAACATTTGCGAAATATTGTTCGCTTTAGGTCTACTGCAGAGGTAAAGGTAGAAGAAACAGTTCGAAACCTTTGTATAGTGTGTGATGTAAGTGCTTTTGCGCAAAACACGGCACAAGAGTTTTTTCATGTTTGAAGGACGATTTTTCACATTCAGGAAGTGTCCGTAGGTGACATGTGTGACGATTGCGACTATTCAAACTTCTTGTGACATCTGCATTCAATAGGCAAGATATAGCAATCGAGTGTTCGGGGACTCCGTGGTATAATTAAAAACAACGAAAGTGAGAGGAGTGACATTTACTGCATCTTTCTTGAACATCACCATTTCGCTGACTGAGCATCCTATGCAATATTGTTACTGGTGAATGGATATGGTGCCTTTATGATAATCTCTTAATAATACAGTAACCCCCCTTCCCATGAACCATGGTCTTTGCCGCTGGTGGGGAGGCTTGCGTGCCTCAACGATACAGATAGCCGTACCGTAGGTGCGACCACAACGGAGGGGTATCTGTTGAGAGGCCAGACAAACGCGTGGTTCCTGAAGAGGGGCAGCAGCCTTTTCAGTAGTTGCAGGAGCAACAGTCTGGATGATTAACTGATCTCGCCTTGTAACACTAACCAAAATGGCCTTGTTGATCTGGTAGTGCGAACGGCTGAAAGCAAGGGTAAACTATAGCCGTAATTTTTCCCGAGGGCATGCAGCTTTACTGTATGATTAAATGATGATGGCGTCCTCTCGGGTAAAATATTCCGGAGGTAAAATAGTCCCCCATTCGTATCTACGGGCGGGGACTACTCAAGAGGACGTCGTTATCAGGAGAAAGAAAACTGGCGTTCTACGGATCGGAGCGTGGAATGTCAGATCCCTTAATCGGGTAGGTAGGTAAGAAAATTTAAAAAGGGAAGTGAATAGGTTAAAGTTAGATATAGTGAGAATTAGTGAAGTTCGGTGGCAGGAGGAACAAGACTTTTGGTCAGGTGAATACAGGGTTATAAATACAGAATCAAATAGGGGTAATGCAGGAGTAGGTTTAATAATGAATAAAAAATAGGAGTACGGGTAAGCTACTACAAACAGCATAGTGAACGCATTATTGTGGCCAAGATAGACACGAAGCCCACGCCTACTACAGTATTACAAGTTTATATGCCAACTATCTCCGCAGATGACGAAGACATTGATGAAATTTATGATGAGATCAAAGAAATTATTCAGGTAGTGAAGGGAGACGAAAATTTAATAGTCATGGGTGACTGGAATTCGATATTAGGAAAAGGGAGAGAAGGAAACGTAGTAGGTGAATATGAAAAGGGGGGGGGGGGGGAATAAATGAAAGAGGAGGCTGCCTGGTAGAGTTTTGCACAGAGCGTAACTTAATCATAGGTAACACTTGGTTCAAGAATCATGAAAGAAGGTTGTATGCATGGAAGAACCCTGGCGATACTAGAAGGTATCTGATAGAGTATATAATGGTAAGACAGAGATTCAGGAACCAGGTTTTAAATTGTAAGACATTTCCAGGGGCAAATGTGGAATCTGACCACAATCTATTGGGTATGAACTGTAGATTAAAACTGAAGAAACTGCAAAAAGGTGGGAATTTAAAGAGATGGGACCTGGATAAACTAAAAGAACTAGAGGTCGTACAGGGTTTCAGGGAGAGCATAAGGGAACAATTGACAGGAATGGGGGAAAGAAATACAATAGGAGAAGAATGGGTAGCTTTGAGGGATGTAATAGTGAAGGCAGCAGAGGATCAAATAGGTAAAAAGACGAGGTCTAGTAGAAACCCTTGGGTGACACAAGAAATATTGAATTTAATTGGTGACAGGAGAAAATATAAAAATGCAGTAAATGAAGAAGGCAAAAAGGAATACAAACGTCTCAAAAATGAGAACGACAGGAAGTGCAAAATGGCTAAGCAGTGATGGCTAGAGGACAAATGTAAGGATGTAGACGCTTATCTCACTAGGTGTAAGATAGATACTGACTACAGGAAGATTAAAGAGACCTTTGGAGAAAGAAGAACCACTTGCATGAATATCAAGAGCTTTGATGGAAACCCAATTCTAAGTAAAGAAGGGAAAGCAGAAAGGTTTAATGAGTGTTTTGAGGGTCTATGCAAGGGCGATGTACTTTCAGACAATATTATGGAACGGAAGAGGATGTAGGTGAAGATGAAATGGGAGATATGATACTGCGTGAAGAGTCTGACAGAGCACTGAAAGACCTGAGTCGAAAAAAGGCCCCCGGAGTAGACAACATTCCTTTAGAACTACTGACAGCCTTGGGAGAGCCAGTCCTGACAAAACTCTATCATCTGGTGAGCAAGATGTATGAGACAGGCGAAATACCTTCAGACTTCAAGAAAAATGTAATAATTCCAATCGCAAAGAAAGCAGGTGCTGACAGATGTGAAAATTACCGAACTATCCGTTTAATAAGCCACAGCTGCAAAATACAAACGCGAATTCTTTACAAACGAATGGAAAATTGATAAAAGCCGACCTCGGGGAAGATCAGTTTGGATTCCGTAGGAGTGTTGGAACACGTGAGGCAATACTGACCCTTCGACCTATCTTAGAAGAAAGATTAAGGAAAGGCAAACCTACGTTTCTAGCATTTGTAGAGTTAGAGAAAGCTTTTGAGAATGTTGATGGGGATACTCTATTTCAAATTCTGAAGGTGGCAGGGGTAAAATACAGGGAGCGAAAGGTCTTTTTACAATTTGTACAGAAAGCAGATGGCAGTTATAAGAGTCGAGGGGTATGAAAGGGAAGCAGTATGAAAGGGAAGGGAGTGAGACAGGGTTGTAGCCTATCCCCGATGTTTTTCAATCTGTATATTGAGCAAGCAGTAAAGGAAACAAAAGAAAAGTTCGGTGTAGGTATTAAAATCCATGGAGAAGAAATAAAAACTTTTGAGGTTCGCCGATGGCATTGTAATTCTGTCAGAGACAGCAAAGGACTTGGAAGAGCAGTTGAACTGAATGGTCAGTGTCTTGAAATGAGGGTATAAAATGAACATCAACAAAAGCAAAACGAGGATAATGGAATGTAGTCGAATTAAGTCGGGTGATACTGAGGGAATTAGATTAGAAAATGAGACACTTAAAGTGGTAAAGGAGTTTTGCTATTTGGGGAGCAAAATAACTGATGATGGTCGAAGTAGAGAGGATATAAAATGTAGACTGACAATGGCAAGGAAAGCGTTTCTGAAGAAGAGAAATTTGTTAATATCGAGTATGGACGATAAATAGTTTAGACAAGAAGAGAATAGAAGCTTTCGAAATGTGGTGCTACAGAAGAATGCTGAAGATCAGATGGGTAGATCACATAAATAATGAGGAGGTATTGAATAGAATTGGGGAGAAGAGAAGAGAACATGTCCTACCAACCGATCCCTTCTTCTAGTCAAGTTGTGCCACAAACTCCTATTCTCCCCAATTCTGTTCAATACCTCCTCATTAGTTATGTGATCTACCCATCTAATCTTCAGCATTCTTCTGTAGCACCACATTTCGAAAGCTTCTATTCTCTTCTTGTCTAAGCTATTTATCGTCCACGTTTCACTTCCATACATGGCTACACTCCATACAAGTACTTTCACAAACGACTTCCTGACACTTAAATCAATACTCGATGTTAACAAATTTCTCTTCTTCAGAGACGCTTTCCTTGCCATTGCCAGTCCACATTTTATATCCTCTCTACTTGTACCATCATCAGTTATTTTGCTCCCCAAATAGCAAAACTCGTTTACTACTTTAAGTGTCTCATTTCCTAATCTAATTCCCTCACATCACCCGACGTAATTCGACCATTTAATCATACAGTAAAACTGCATGCCCTCGGAAAAAATTACGGCTGTAGTTTCCCCTTGCTTTCAGCCGTTCGCAGTACCATAACAGCAAGGCCCTTTTGGTTAGTGTTACAGGGCCAGATCAGTCAATCATCCATACTGTTGCCCCTGCAACTACTCTTCAGGAACCACACGTTTGTCTGGCCTTTCAACAGATACCCCTCAGTTGTGGTTGCACCTACGGTACGGCTATCTGTGTCGTTGAGGCACGCATGCCTCCCCACGAATGGCAAGGTCCATGGTTCATGGTAAGTAACGTAAAATTTAAAAATTAAAGAAATGTTCTGCGTAGGACTCGACCTCACGACCGCTGGCTGACACTTATGTACTATTTCGTCAGTGCCAACGGCTGCATGTAAACGACAATAATGCAGATGTGTCATTCCTCGTCAGACCCACGTCAAAGATGCTTTTTTTTTTTAAACTCTTGGCCATCTGAAGCTCCCACTTGTGTCATTTTGATTTATAGCCAAGTGCAGCGTGTAATTAACATGTGAGGGAAATCGGTGAGGACTAGTAGGGACGGTTCCCCTGTCAGTTGTACTAAGTGTACAGGTGTCCAGTGTGCAGAGCATTAGGGCAGCAAGCGTCCACAACGGGGTGGTCAGTCACGAACGTAAGCGTGCGTTTGCGGTAACTGATATCTCTCCTGTGCAGACTGACATGGAATAATGGATCAAACTGGCAAAAAGGTACTTTGATGTTTACTTTTGATGAGAGTTTTCCTAGACAAAACTCATCTGAAAAGAGATGGTAATGCTAGTGACGTAGCAGTTACGCATGCAGGACGTGCCATCCGCACAGTCACGAATTTACAGCGGAGCTGTTAAATGGTGCAATATCTTCTTATGTTAAGTTGCCCACTAATTCTGTAGAAAGGTGGCGTAATGTTCATAAATTCCCAGTAGTTAAAGGTGTGAGGTAGGTTAAGATAGACCTTCAGAAGAACATTTCTTGCTATATCACAGTAGGTGGACACTGCGCAGTAGTAACATATGACTAGCAGCCACGCACGTGAGCTGGCTGTGGCTCGCCGAGCCATGTTCGCGCACAGTGCATACAACGATGAGTGGCGGAGGTACTTGACGGTGAACGCATGCGACACTGTAGCTATAGACGTACAACTCCCGACACAGCAGTCGAATTCGAACGCTGAAAAGAAAGAAACATGAAAGTGAACTCTGCTGAAAAGAAGTGGAGATTAGCACACCAGGGTGCTAATGACGTAGCGTCACTATTTCGAGGAAAAGCAATAAGGATTAGTTGCAAGCTCATCCAGAAAACTTCTGAAATCCTGACTCCAGCCAACCTCCATTAGGCCGGATGGACGGCGATGTGACAGGCTCCCTCTCAATGATTACGTACCAAGAGGAGCTTGTTTTGGCTGTAAGGAGACCTCGCAAGAACAAACGACAGATCACCGTGAGCCAGAAAAATCAGAAGACACGTCGCACCGGGTCACAAAACCAAGGAAATGGGCGGAAGGAGTGGAGGGAACTGGTGTGAATAACAACATGCCTGAGATCCCGAACACTGCTGAAGAATCATTGTCATCACAAAAGAAGAAGCACACATCAACAATAGAGATAACTTTCAGATAGCTGATAAGCAGAATTAGTTATATGTATATTTCGTTCCGAAGACGGAGATACAAACTATCAAGCTTTTGGCTCATGAGTGTACAAGTACATCCATTTTAATAATACGTATGAATTCCATCGCGTTTTCTGTTGGTAATCACTTGCACATAATCGAAATATGCTTCATTTAAAACGAGGTAAACAGCAAGTAGCTGAACCAGAAAAACGTGACTGTTATGGGGAAAAACAAATTGATAAGGATTCGAACATGGGACGCTGACATATAAAGCCTGCAGGTTGTTTATTCAACTACAGTACTATATACGAACTTATATCTGTTCAGTTAACATGCACTGTGTCTAAATATAATACTAACGTATTTGCAGAAAAGTTATTGGACCTTCATTAAACAGATCTTGAATATTGACAAGATCGGTTTCGAATAATTTTTGAAGTGATATTTCCTCGTCTGTGTGTTTCTAAGGGAAACAGAAAAATATGGCATGTTGTGTTTCGTTCATGTCACTGGTGTACCTGTTTAACTCCTGCTGCGATTTCTGCCGGCAGATTTTTATGCTGTTAAGTGTACATTCAGCTCGACAGATAAACTTCCACCAGAAGCTAGCGTCCCCTATTCGATGAAGAGCCTACATTAGTTACGTTCATCGGCCACCAAGATCGCCAGACGTTACTACATTACTGTTTGCCCTTTGTGAATGATGAATAACGAAGTAATAACTCACAGGTACCTGCTTAGAAAAACTGAGAACTGAAACCTTTACTGAAGTAGACAGTATAATATTAGAAACTTTGATTTAATATTTTTTAAATCACTCGTGTTTTGATACTAAAAAAATTCTTTAGTAAACATTTCTTCACTACTGAAAAAAGCGTAACACTCAGATTGCTGTAACTCAGCACATATTGCAAAATGAAGACTTTTCATATGACCTTCTTGGATGGAAATTGTCCATCCGGAAATATTTTACGTTTCTCCAATCCCTCTATTCGACAGTTAAAATGTTATCACCTGTGGGATAGCTTATTAAATACGGATTTGCATACTATACAATATAAGTAAGTTGTTATGCAGTTGTGTAGGATACCTGTGTAAGGTATCATTTAACATGAAATGCCACTGCACTTCAGTGATCAAGTAGTCTCTGACGGGATTAGAAACCTGGATTACTGTAATAGCCGCTACGGGCGTGGAAGTTCAAAGACAGTTCAGACCTGAATTGCCATCGGGCCGGTTCTAGCTGTGTGAGTTACTTCAACGCCCTTATGATCCATTTACGTCTTCAAGCTCTGCATTAATCCCCGCAGGAAGGGATGCCTTCACTTCAGAAGGACCTCAGGGAACATTTGCTTAATCGCTACTCTAAGATCAGTTAGCCCCTGAAGGAGCTGTCTCGCCTACCACGATCTCCACACTAAACTTAGTCTTCTCTGTCGATTCTAAACTGCGTTCTACAGCGCCGTGTAGTCGCCAATAGAAACATAAAAACAGAGTGAAATGTGTACGCACTTTATCAGCTTTACTGAACAAGAAATTGTGATGGACCGGTTTGCACTCTGCTACATAGCCATTGTGCAAAAATATAGCTTTGCAGAGGAGTCATTTCATTTCGTCATATGTAAGCAGACTATTGTAAATGCACCATTTTTACATAGCGTTAAAAATGAATCAGCACCGAGGCCACATAATATTGCTTTTATTTATTTATTTATTTCACACCATGAGGCTCACTTTTGTATATTACCATGCACCGTTCATAAATTAACACGTGCCCTGTATATCAGCAATGAACAGTAATGATAACCAAGACAAAGACACAGTCGTTGACGACTACGGCCATGACGACTACACGACATTGATGATGATGCTGAAGATGAAGATGATAGTGGCGATGATGATGATGATGGTTGTGGTAATAATTAAATAACATTCCATATCACGTGGCATCCACCATACCCTTGTTTGTAAAGGACTGATGTGATCAGTCAAAAGAAGCAACCTCAAGTATGACGTACGTTAAATATTTTTGTATTAAAATCTTGCTCATACTGTGTCACGTCGTTTGAGTGCGCCGCTATTTTTGAATAGGAAAGTATTTTTGGCGTTGTTCTTGTGGTCTTCTGTCCGAAGACTGGTGTCATGCAGTTATTCAAGCTAGACAATACTGCGAACACCTCTTATATCTACAGAGCTAGAACAATCTATATGCATTTGAAGCTGCCTGGTGTAGTTAATTCTTGGTCTCCATCTACAATTTCTAAATCCAATATTCCTCTCAGTTTCAAAAGTGCCATTTCCCTGATACCTGATAATGTTTTCTATGTTTTATGCCAAACGAAAGTATCGAATTGTCTATATTATTTAAGCTTGATATAACAACATCAAATTCAATAGAAATATCATAGAATGAGCTCCATGAAGACAACAAAAACAAAAAATAAATAAAACAGAACTGATATCTCCGACGTCACGTAATGAATCGAAGTTCAAGCAGAAATTTGTTGAAATCGGTTACAGATCTGTTAATGACGGGGCAAAGAGGAAAAAATTTCAGAACTATTAAGTAACAACGTGTAGTTTCTGGTCAGTAGCAAAGTTAGATTTCAATTATTGTATGAGAACACTTCATTTGTCTTTTATAGTCACTTCTTTATTTAAATGATTTGTACAATATTTTATAAAAAATATCACTATATTTAGGTTTGGTGAAGCATGTTCCTATGAAAAATTTTACATCATCAGTTGTATAATCTGTCATATTGATTTTCAATTTACTGTCTCACAAATGAAAATGTTCTCTTGATCTATGATGAGAACTTTAAGACATGACTAACCTATTTCGTCATAATTTATTAATCTAATGTGTGCTACTGTCAAGAGTACAATGATTTTTCTAAACCTGATTCTTGAGATACTGACTCATGCCGCTATTGCATGTTTTACGGTAAGAACCATCTTCTTTTCGTGTGATTCAGGTAAGGTGACTGGGGAAGTATTTAACCGTCAGACTAGAAATTCAGACAGGAGAATTCATCCTCAGTAGGCCCAAGGACATTTTTCCTGATACTAATAGGT
Organism: Schistocerca nitens; assembly: GCF_023898315.1. Classification (NCBI taxonomy): domain Eukaryota; kingdom Metazoa; phylum Arthropoda; class Insecta; order Orthoptera; family Acrididae; genus Schistocerca; species Schistocerca nitens. Next base: position 968,488,541 of record NC_064616.1, on the reverse strand, counting down.
TCTCTCACCTTTGGCAATATTTGTTAATGTGAAATACCAAGCTGCGCCATCGTTCAGAGTCCACGTAAAAGGGTAGGGCCTCCTGTAACGTGTCGGGTAGATCGGTTCAAAGGCCAGACGAAGGCAAGAACGTGCCACCTCCAATATAATCATATCTGCAAGAACACCGTGGTCTTTAACCAAACCTTCGGGTTGAGGACAACGTTCTACTACATCATACTCCGCAAACACCTAATGGTGGGTGGCGAAAGGTACATTCGGTACCACTATCTCATCCCTCCAACCGTGTTCCACTCGCGAATAGTGTGTGGGAGGAACGACTGTCGGTAAGCCTCTGTATTGGCTCAAATTTCTCGAATTTTCTCCGCGTGGTCAATACGCGAGATGTATGTGGGGGCAAGGAATAAGTCGTCTGACTCCTCCTGAAAAGTGCTGTCGCGACGTTTCAGTAGTAAATCTCTCAGTGATACACAACGCCTCTCTCGTAACGTCTGCAAGTGGAGTTTGTTTAGCATCTCCGTAACGCTCTCTCGCCAGCTAAACGATCCCGCGAGGAAACGCACCGCTCTTCGTTGGATCTTCTCTATTTCCTCTAGCAGTCCTACCTGATAGGGATCCCAGATAGATGAACAATACTCAAGAATCGGGCGAACAAGCGCATTATAAGCCACTTGTTTCGTGGATGAGTTACATTTCCTTAAGATGCTTCCGATGAATCAGAGTCCGGTGTCTCCTTTTACCAGTACCTGTTTTATATGGACATTCCACTTAAGGCCGCTTTGGATAGTTACGCCTAGATATTTTACGCCAGACGCTGTCTCCAGCTGTTTGTGATCAATATTGTAGCTGTACAGTAGTGGATTTCTTTTCCTATGTACGCGCAATAAATTATATTTATTTACGTTCAGGGTCAACTGGCAGAGTCAGGACCATTCATCAGTTCTCTGCAGGTCTTTCTGCAAATTTTCTCTTCTGGCATTGCTACTTTGGTATAAAAAACTGCATCATCTGCGAATAGCCTTACAGCATCCGACGCTTTCTACTAGATCTTATATACACACATCGAAAAACGTTTTGCATCTCCTCGGTTCCGAGAGTTCGTGAACTTGTACAGAAAATTGGATTAGAGATCAACATAAACACACTTTCCGACCTTTTTATTGCTCATGGAAATCACACATTGCATTTTGTACCACCATACAGAGAGACCTTCAGAGGTGGTGGTCCAGATTGCTGTACACACCGTTACCTCTAATACCCAGTAGCACGCCCTCTTGCATTGATGCATGCCTGTAGTCGTCGTGGCATACTATACACAAGTTCGTCAAGGCACTGTTGGTCCAGATTGTCCCACTCCTCAACGGCGATTCGGCGTAGATCCCTCAGAGTGGTTTGCGTGTCACGTCGTCCATCAACTTTCCCTATCAATCTATCCCAGGCGTGTTCGATAGGCGTCATGTCTGGAGAACGTGCTGGCCACTCTAGTCGAGCAATGTCGTTATCCTGAAGGAGGTCATTCACAAGATGTGCAGGATGGGGGCACGAATTGTCGTCCATGAAGACGAATGCCTCGCCAATATGCTGCCGATATGGTTGCACTATCGGTCGGACGATGGAATTCACGTGTCGTACATCCGTTACGGTACCTTCCACGACTACTGACGGCGTACGTCGGCCCCACATAATGCTACCCCAAAACAGCAGGGAACCTCTACCTTGCTGCACTCGCAGGACAGTGTGTCTAAGGCGTTCAGCCTGACCGGGTTGCCTCCAAACACATCTCCGACGATTTTATGGTTGAAGGCATATGCGACACTCATTGGTGAAAAGAGCGTGATGCCAATCCAGAGCGGTTCATTCGGTATGTTGTTGCGCCCGTCTGTACCACACTGCATGGCGTCATGGTTACAAAGAAGATCGTCGCCATGGACGTCGGTAGTGAAGTTGCGCATCATTCAGCCTATTTCGCACAGTTTGAGTCGTAATACGACGCTCTGTGGCTGCACGAAAAGCATTATTGAACATGGTGGCGTCGCTGTCAGGGTTTCTTCGAGCCACAATCCGCAGGTAGCGGTCATCCAATGCAATAGTAGCCCTTGGGCGGCCTGAGCGAAGCATGTCATCGACAGTTCCTGTCTTTCTGTATCTCCTCCATGTCCGAACAACATCGCTTTGGTTCACTCCGAGACGCCTGGACACTTCTATTGTTGAGAGCCCTTCCTGGCACAAAGTAAAAATGCGGACGCGATTGAACCGCGGTATTAATTGTCTAGGCATGGCTGAACTACAGACAACACGAGCCGTGTACTTCCTGGTGGAATGACTAGAACTTATCGGCTGTCGGACCCCTCCGTCTAATAGGCGCTGCTCATGCATGGTTGTTTACATCTTTGGGCTGGTTCAGTGACATCTCTGAACAGTCAAAGGGACTGTGTCTGTGATACAATATCCACAGCCAACGTCTGTCTCCAGGAGTTCTGGGAACCGGGGTGATGCAAAACTTTTTTTGATGTGTGCATATTGTGGACAGCTAAGGGCCTGTCACACTTTCCTGTGGTACTCCGGATATTACCTTTACATCTGTCGGTTTAGTTCCGATAAGAGCGACGTGTTGAGCTCAGTCTGCAAGAAAATCTTGAATCCAGTCTCAGGTCTGCTCCGATACACCATAAGCTCGTATTTTTTTCATTAAACGGCAATGCGGGACAGTGTGAAATTCTTTACTGAAATCTAGGAACGCGGCATCAACCTGAGCGCCGTTTTCTACTGCGTTGTGGATCTCATGGAGGAAAAGAGCGAGCCGTGTTTCGCAGTATCTCTTTTTGCGGAATTCATGCGAATTTTTATAGAGGAGATGTTCACTTTCCTAGAATGTCATAATACTTGAGCATAAAACATGCTCCATAATTCTACAACTGATTGACGTCAACGATACAGGTATATAATTGTGCGGAACTGTCTTACGGCCTTTCTTAAAAACGGGAATGACGTGCGCTTTTTTCCAATCGTTAGGTACCTTTCGTTGCTCAAGCGGTCTCCGATAAATTACTGCTAGAAGGGGAGCAAGTTCTTTCGCATAATCTTGATAGAATCTTATAGGTATCTCATCTGGTCTTGAAGCCTTTCCACTACTAAGCGATTGTAGCTACTTTTCATGTCCGCTATCGGTTACCTCAATATCTGCCATTTCGACGTTCTCACGACAGTTGAAAGGAGGGACAGTGTTACGATCTTCCGCGGTGAAACAACTTAGGAAGACTGAATTCAGTATTTCGGCTTTCTCTCTGTTATCTTCCGTATCGGTGCCTGAGTGGTCGCAGAGAGAATGAATAGATGATTTTGACCCACTTACTGATTTTACATACGATTAAAATCTCTTAGGATTTTTACTGAGGTCGGCTGACAACGTCTTACTTTCAAAATCACTTTACGCTTCTCTCATTGCTCTCCTTAACGCTCATTTTCGCTTCGTTCAGCTTTTGTTTGTCAGCTAGGTTTTTACTTCTCTTGAATCTGAGATGAAGTGATCTTTGTTTACGTAGCGCTTTTGTAACACGGCTATTAAACCACGGTGGATCTTTCCCATCCCTTAAAACTTACTGGGAATAGGCTTGTCTTGAGCATGTAGAACGATGTCTTTGCATTTTCTCCATTTGTTCTGCACATCTTCGTCCTCATCACCGAATATTTGCTGCTAACTTCTGAGATATTCTGAAATTTGTATCCTGTCACCCTTACTGAGAAAAAATATATTCCTATCTTTCTTAACATTACTTGTAGGACCCGTCGTAACAGATGCTGTCACAGCATTATGATCACTGATACCTTCCTCTACTCTAACTGATTCCATAAGTTCAGGTCTTTTTGTTGCCAGGAGGTCTAACACGTTACCCCCACGAGTTGGTTCTCTAACTGCCTGCTCAAGGTAATTTTCGGAAAAGAATCCAGAACAATGCAACACGATTCACTATCTCTGGCACCAGTTTTGATGGCATTACACTCCAAATCTATACCTAGCAAGTTGAAGCCACCCCCTATTACAGGGGCATGAGCAGGAAAATTACTAATGATATTCTGCAAGTTCTGTCTGAAGCGCTCTACAACTACAGATCCTGACCCAGGTGGTCTATAAAAGCATCCGATTACCACATTTGACTGTTCATTGATACTCAGTTTCACCCATATTAATTCATATTCGGAATCCGTGATAACCTCACCAGATTTCATCGAATGTCTTACTTCAATGAACACGCCACCACCATTGGCGACTAACGTATCCTTACGATAACCATTCCAGTAGTTGCAGGGGCAACAGTTTGGATTATTGACTGATCTGGCCATGTAACACTAACCTAAACAGCCTTGCTGTGCTGGTACTGCGAACGGTTGAAAGCAAGGGGAAACTACTGCCGCAGTTTTTCCCGAGGGCATGCAGCTTTACTGTATGGGTAAATGATGATGGCGTCCTCTTGGGTGAAATATTCCGGAGGTAAAATATTCCCCCCTATCGGATCTCCGGGCGGGGACTACTCAGGAGGACGTCGTTATCAGGAGAAAGAAAACTGGCGTTCTACGGATCGGAGCGTGGAATGTCAGATCCCTTAATCGGGCAGGTAGGTTAGAAAATTTAAAAAGGGAAATGGATAGGTTAAAATTAGATATAGTGGGAATTAGTGAAGTTCGGTGGCAGGAGAAACAAGACTTCTGGTCAGGTGAATACAGAGTTATAAATACGAAATCAAATAGGGGTAATGCAGGAGTAGGTTTAATAATGAACAGGAAAATAGGAATGCGGGCAAGCTACTACAAGCAGCATAGTAAACGCATTATTGTGACCAAGATAGATTCGAAGCCCACGCCTACCACAGTAGTACAAGTTTATATGCCAACTAGCTCCGCAGATGACGAAGAGATTGATGAAATGTATGATGAGATAAAAGAAATTATTCAGGTAGTGAAGAGAGACGAAAATTTAATAGTCATGGATGACTGGAATTCGATTGTAGGAAAAGGGAGAGAAGGAAACGTAGTAGGTGAATATGAAAAGGGGGGGGGGGGGGGGGGAAGAAATGAAAGAGGAGGCTGCCTGGTAGAGTTTTGCACAGAGCATAATTTAATCATAGGTAACACTTGGTTCAAGAATCATGAAAGAAGGTTGTATGCATGGAAGAGCCCGGGCGATACTAGAAGGTATCTGATAGAGTATATAATGGTAAGACAGAGATTCAGGAATCAGGTTTTACATTGTAAGACATTTGCAGGGACAGATGTGGACTCTGACCACAATCTATTGGTTATTAACTGCAGATTACAACTGAATAAACTGCAAAAAGATTTGAATTTTAGGAGATGGGACCTGGATAAACTGAAAGAACCAGAGGTTGTAGAGAGCTTCAGGGAGAGCATTAGGGAACGGTTGACAAGAATGGGGGAAAGAAATACAGTAGAGGAAGAATGGGTAGATTTGAGAGACGAAATAGTGAAGGTAGCAGAGGATCAAGTATGTAAAAAGAATAGAGTTAATAGAAATTCTTCGGTAACAGACGACATATTAAATTTGATTGATGATAGGAGAAAATATTAAAATGCAGTAAATGAAGAAGGCAAAAAGGAATAAAAACGTTTCAAAAATTTGATTGACAGGAAGTGCAAAATGGCTAAGCAGGGATGGCTAGAGAACAAATGTAAGGATTTAGAGGCACATATCACTAGGGGTAAGATAGATACTGCCTTCAGGAAAATTAAAGAGACCTTCTGAGAAAAGAGAACCACTTGCATGAATATCAAGGGTTCAGATGGAAACCCAGTACTAAGCAGAGTAGGGAAAGCAGAAAGGTGGGAGGAGTATATAGAGGGTCTATACAAGGGCGATGTTCTTGAGGACAATATTACATAAATGGAAGAGAATGTAGATGAAGATGAAATAGGAGATATGATACTGCGTGAAGAGTTTGACAGAGCACTGAAAGACCTAAGTCGAAACAAGGCCCCGGGAGTAGACTACATTCCATTAGAACTACCGACAGCCTTGGGAGAGCAAGGTCTAACAAAACTCTACCATCTGGTGAGCAAGATGTATGAGACAGGCGAAATACCCTCAGACTTCAAAAAGAATATAATAATTCCAATCCCAAAGAAAGCAGGTGTTGAAGGATGTGAAAATTACCCAACTATCAGTTAAATAAATCACAGCTGCCAAATTATAACGCGAATTCTTTACAGACGAATGGAAAAGCTGGCAAAAGGCGACCTCGGGGAAGATCAGTTTGGATTCCGTAGAAGTGTTGGAATACGTGAGGCAATACTGACCCTACGACTTATCTTAGAAAATAGCTTAAGGAAAGGCAAATCTACGCTTCTAGCATATGTCGACTTAGAGAAAGTTTTTGACAATGTTGACTGAAATACTCTCTTTCAAATTCTGAAGGTGGCAGGGGTAAAATACAGGAAGTGAAAGGCAGTTATAAGAGTCGAGAGACATGAAAAGGAAGCAGTGGTTGGGAAGGGAGTAAGAAAGGGTTGTAGCCTATCCCCGATGTTATTCAATCTGTATACTGAGCAAACAGTGAAGGAAGCAAAAGAAAAATTCGATGTTCGTATTAAAATCCATGGAGAAGAAATAAAAACTTTGAGATTCGCCGATGACAATGTAATTCTGTCAGAGACAGCAAAGGACCTGGCAGAGCAGCTAAACGGAATGGACAGTGTCTTGAAAGGAGGATATAAGATGAACATCAACAAAAGCAAAACGAGGATAATGGAATTTAGCCGAATTAAATCAGGTGATGCTGCGGGAATTAGATTTGGGAATGAGACGCTTAAAGTAGTAAATGAGTTTTGCTATTTGGGGAGCAAAATAACTGATGATGGTCAAAGTAGAGAGGATATAAAATGTAGACTGGCAATGGCAAGATAAGCGTTTCTGAAGAAGAGAAATTTGTTAACATCAAGTATAGGTTTAAGTTTCAGGAAGTAGTTTCTGAAAGTATTTGTATGGAGTGTAGACATGTATGGAAGTGAAACATGGACGAGAAATAGCTTAGACAAGAAGAGAATAGAAGCTTTCGAAATGTGGTACTACAGAAGAATGCTGAAGATTAGATGGGTAGATCAGATAACTAATGAGGAGTTATTGAATAGAATTGGGGAGAAGAGGAGTTTGTGGCACAACTTGACTAGAAGAAGGGATCGGTTGGTAGGGCATATTCTGAGTCATCAAGGGATCACCAATTTAGTATTGGAAGGCAGCGTGGAGGGTAAAAATCGTAGAGGGAGGCTAGGAGATGAATACACTAAACAGATTCAGAAGGATGTAGGTTGCAGTAGGTACTGGGAGATGAAGAAGCTTGCACAGGATACAGTAGCATGGAGAGCTGCATCAAACCAGTCTCTGGACTGAAGACCACAACAACAACAAACCTCTGGAATGAGATTTTCACTCTGCAGCGGAGTGTGCGCTGATATGAAACTTCCTGGCAGATTAAAACTGTGTGCCCGACCGAGACTCGAACTCGGGACCTTTGCCTTTCGCGGGCAAGTGCTCTACCAACTGAGCTACCGAAGCACGACTCACGCCCGGTACTCACAGCTTTACTTCTGCCAGTACCTCGTCTCCTACCTTCCAAACTTTACAGAAGCTCTCCTGCGAACCTTGCAGAACTAGCACTCCTGAAAGAAAGGATATTGCGGAGACATGGCTTAGCCACAGCCTGGGGGATGTTTCCAGAATGAGATTTTCACTCAGTTGGTAGAGCACTTTCCCGCGAAAGGCAAAGGTCCCGAGTTCGAGTCTCGGTCGGGCACACAGTTTTAATCTGCCAGGAAGTTTCAACAAACCTCTGACCTGCGAGGCCCAAGATTCTCTGAGATCACTGCGGCTGTTTTGACAGGAAAATCGTGTTTGGTCTCAAGGGAGGGGCCTATAACCTAAAAAGCCCCCATGTGCACGCCACACGTACTCCGCTACCCTAGTAGCCGCTTCCTGCGTGTAGTGCACGCGTGACCTATTACGGAGGACCATACAATTCCGCACACGAAAGCGGAGTTCGAGAAATTAGCATCCGATCTCAGCCTATGGTTTAGACCTTCCACTCTGCTCCAAACCAGAGGATCGCGAGCGTTACCCCTGGTACTCTGTGTTGAACTAGTGGGCTGGCCGCTGTTCCTGAGAAGACGTAGCACATACGTCCAGGTTACGTCCTGCTCTTCTTTCTCTGGTTATTTTATTGATGAATTTTGCATATTTTATGACGCCAATTTTGTTCAGGAAGATAGGGAACTTCCTTTGTATACCATTACAGGGATTTTAAGGACATTATGCAATGTAAGATCAACAGTTAGTACTCTGAAGATGTTACAGCAATATCTTAAACTGGTTGTGATTTCAAAAAAAAAAAATTTGACGCACGTGTTCCGGTTTCTTCAGTTTAAATGAAAAAAAAAATGGATAGAGCGTCTGCCATGTAAGCAGGAAATCTCGTGTTTGAGTCCCGGTCGGGGCACACATTTTCAACTGTCCCCATTGACTTATATCAACGCCTGTGTGCAGCTAGAGATTTTCATTTCATCGTAATCCCTAGGTATTTAATTCAATCGAAAAATTTTAATCTATAGTGTAATTTTACGAATTTTTCCTGGTACTGTTGTGTAGGGTCCGACACTTTTTATTGTTTAGAACCAACTGCCACTTTTCGCGACCTCCAGATACCTCGTCTAAATGAATTCGCAATTAGTTTTGATTTTCTGATGAATTGACTAGACAGTGAATGACAGCATCATTGGCAAGCAATATTGCATCAGAAGAAGCTATATAGCACAGTCACTATTGTGTAGTGGTTGTGATACTATACTGTTGCATGGAGAGCCCTGATTTCAAAACTTACGTGACATCCCCCCCCCCCCCCCAAAAAAAAAATTAATTTCTATATTCGGTTCGAGTACATTCTAGAAGTATCCACAAATATCAAGAATCATTGTTCTGGAATGTTCTGTAACTGTATATTTACCGTACGTGTTCTGGCCGGAGGCAGTTCGCTCCGCGCTCTTGTATGGGCAAATGCTGAATAAACCTTCGTTGAGTGAAATTAGCGTTCGTCATTCATTTAATTACACCTTCATCTACGTGACAATTTAAAAAGCTGCTCAGATTGTCTCCCAGATGGATTATACAGAATATGAACTGCAGGGATAGTATAATATATCGTTGGTAACCCTAGATAAAACGTTTTGTTTTTCTAGATGCCTTCCGATTAATTACAACTAATTGTGACTTTCGTGAAAGGAAATTACGAAACCAGTCTCACAGTTAGACAATATTGTGAGGAACACGGTCAAAAGCCTTCTTGAAATCTGTAAATACAAAATCAGCTTGATATGTTCTGTCCATTGCATTCATTACTTCGGGTGAATAAAGAACCAGTTTTGTTACACAAGAATGGTAGTTTCAGTACCTGTGCTGGTTGTAAGTCTCAGAGTGTTCGAACACAGTTTATGTTCCAAAATCCTACATCCAATGGATGTCTCTGATATGGGTCTATCAGACAGGGATTGTTTCTACTCTCAAGGGTAGCCAAGAGCACTAATGTGCTGCATCATCAATTCGGGTAGGCGCGCTGGCCCCGGTTCGAATCCGCCCAGCGGATTAACGACGAAGGCCGGTATGCCAGCCCGCCTGAATGTGGTTTTTAGGCGGTTTTCCACGTCCCGCTAGGTGAATACCGGGCTGATCCCCACGTTCCGCCTCAGTTACACGACTCGCAGACATTTAAAAACGTTCGCACTATTCCATGGCTTACATTAGATGCAGACATGTAGGGTGCACTTACTCCGTCCCGGGGGGCGAGGGTGGCAGCGAGAAGGGTATCCGGCCACCCTTTGCAACTAACACTGCCAAATCAATAGTAACACGGCCGACCCCACGTGACGGGGGACGAAGGCCCCAAGATAGAAGGAAAAGAATTACAGCTATTATTTCTCATTTTGCTGTGTTGGGTTTTGATGCGACCTGTGCAACGTTCCAGTCCTTAGGTAATAACGACCCTCGTCGAGCAGGTGTTGTATATGATTTCTACAAACGGGATGTTTCATCAGTTTACTGAGAAAGGAAACCAACTGGTATATAATTTGGAGAGAAACACTTGCCTTTATTAAGTTTTTTTTCAGTTACTTCTCTACACCGAGTAGATCTACTTCTAGATTACTTACGTTGTCAAACGCTCTTAATTCAAGTACTTGAATTTTTACTATAGCTTTTTTGGTGATGGGATTTCGGAAAACTGTGTTCGTGTAATGATGACGGCTTTTATCCGCTGCTATAATTTACATACTACAAGAATCTCTTTGGATTTTGTGCCAGATTTCGAGACAGAAATTCGTTGCGGAAACCATTAAAATACTCTCGCATTTATGTCAGTGGTAACTTTCGAGCATCTGTAAATCATTGCCCTTCTCAGAGGTTTTGCGTCCTTCTGTATCTGGCATGCTTTATTCGTTGTATTTGCAACAGTGTCGTGAGCCGTTTTGTGTACCATGGAGGGTCTGCACAATCTCTTAATAAATTATTGGATATAAAACTGTCCATTTTCTTCAACATAATTTCTTAAAAATTTGAAGCACATCTGGTCTACGCTTGCATAGTTAGCTCAAGAGGAAGGGAGACCATCTCTTAGTAGTGTCTCAAGTGAAGTCTCATCTGCTTTTCAAATAGACGTATTCTGTGTCGTTGTTTCGTGGCTTTGAATGTTACGTAGTTCATTCTCGCTACAACGATACTGTTGTCACTAATGCCTGTATCCGTCGTGATGCTCTCTTGGGACTGTTTGTCGGTGAGGTGAAGTTCGTCATCCCAATCATTTGCAATTCGTGTGAGTCGCTGAAGTAACTGCTCAAAGTAATTTTGGAAGAAACGTTTAGAATAGTTTTCGGCGATGTTCTACGCCTGTCACCGACTTTAAAAATATACATCGGTGTGCAAAGCTTAAAGTAGAAAGCAATTTTCGCATGATGTGTCGCTGACAAGTAACAGCGCGATGAAACTCGGAATGTACGTGGAAAGAACTGCAGCAGTGCACATCCTGGAACATGCCCTCATGCTGACCATAAGGCTGGGAAGCAGTTCTTATGATAAGGCTTTCCAGTCCAACGCCAGCGCGGTTCACAACTGCTGGAAGTTCGTTGGCGGTTGTGAGCTCAGCGCATCTCACTCGTTCTAGATGGAATTTGCGTAGGGTAAAGGGGAAGGTCAGTCGACTCGACGAAAATCATGTCGTTCTAAGAGGTCCTGTCACTAACGCTGTTTGATGTGGCCGCACATTGTCATCAATAAAAATCAAGTCAGGAACAAATACACCCCTGAAAAGACGAACACTGGGAAGGAGTACGCTTCACAATAACAAGGCTAGTGACTGTATCATGTTCAAAGATTTGAGGTCAGCCTTTTATGGTCACGGGTTATAGCCATTAGGATAAGGTGATGTAAGCATAGTGGCAGTAATTTTATGATATTGGTGGACATTTTGAGTAATAGATGACAAGCACTGAGATTTGGCTAAATTTACAGACAACTGTTTTATTGGTCATGAGTTATAGTAACAAAGGCAATTATAAATTGCAACAGTTATGATAAGGGTATGGCAGCCATGTTTTGATAGTGGGTAATAAGTTATGTCCATTAAGATACACTCCTGGAAATTGAAATAAGAACACCGTGAATTCATTGTCCCAGGAAGGGGAAACTTTATTGACACATTCCTGGGGTCAGATACATCACATGATCACACTGACAGAACCACAGGCACATAGACACAGGCAACAGAGCATGCACAATGTCGGCACTAGTACAGTGTATATCCACCTTTCGCAGCAATGCAGGCTGCTATTCTCCCATGGAGACGATCGTAGAGATGCTGGATGTAGTCCTGTGGAACGGCTTGCCATGCCATTTCCACCTGGCGCCTCAGTTGGACCAGCGTTCGTGCTGGACGTGCAGACCGCGTGAGACGACGCTTCATCCAGTCCCAAACATGCTCAATGGGGGACAGATCCGGAGATCTTGCTGGCCAGGGTAGTTGACTTACACCTTCTAGAGCACGTTGGGTGGCACGGGATACATGCGGACGTGCATTGTCCTGTTGGAACAGCAAGTTCCCTTGCCGGTCTAGGAATGGTAGAACGATGGGTTCGATGACGGTTTGGATGAACCGTGCACTATTCAGTGTCCCCTCGACGATCACCAGTGGTGTACGGCCAGTGTAGGAGATCGCTCCCCACACCACGGTGCCGGGTGTTGGCCCTGTGTGCCTCGGTCGTATGCAGTCCTGATTGTGGCGCTCACCTGCACGGCGCCAAACACGCGTACGACCATCATTGGCACCAAGGCAGAATCGACTCTCATCGCTGAAGACGACACGTCTCCATTCGTCCCTCCATTCACGCCTGTCGCGACACCACTGGAGGCGGGCTGCACGATGTTGGGGCGTGAGCGGAAGACGGCCTAACGGTGTGCGGGACCGTAGCCCAGCTTCATGGAGACGGTTTCGAATGGTCCTCGCCGATACCCCAGGAGCAACAGTGTCCCTAATTTGCTGGGAAATGGTGGTGCGGTCCCCTACGGCACTGCGTAGGATCCTACGGTCTTGGCGTGCATCCGTGCGTCGCTGCGGTCCGGTCCCAGGTCGACGGGCACGTGCACCTTCCGCCGACCACTGGCGACAACATCGATGTACTGTGGAGACCTCACGCCCCACGTGTTGAGCAATTCGGCGCTACGTCCACCCGGCCTCCCGCATGCCCACTACACGCCCTCGCTCAAAGTCCGTCAACTGCACATACGGTTCACGTCCACGCTGTCGCGGCATGCTACCAGTGTTAAAGACTGCGATGGAGCTCCGTATGCCACGGCAAACTGGCTGACACTGACGGCGGCGGTGCACAAATGCTGCGCAGCTAGCGCCATTCGACGGCCAACACCGCGGTTCCTGGTGTGTCCGCTGTGCCGTGCGTATGATCATTGCTTGTACAGCCCTCTCGCAGTGTCCGGAGCAAGTATGGTGGGTCTGACACACCGGTGTCAATGTGTTCTTTTTTCCATTTCCAGGAGTATAATTATGTCATACTTTGGCTTAATTAAATAATGGACCATTTTTCCAGGACCACCTTCGCTGTACTACTGCTGTCTACAACGTTCGCTGTTATGTTAAAGGAGACTGGCAGTGGCGCTACAGCTGGCGTAACTACACAATTGTTGAAACGTGAGACTATTCCTCGTAAATGCACACGCGCACGCGCACGCGCACACTCACACACACACACTGAAATTCAAGAATAAGTCATAACAAATGATCTCTTCTTTTTGTCGAGATGTGGTGTAAACTACTTTTCTTCCCAATTCGATTCAGTACAGGATAAGCAGAAATGGCGAGAGGACAAATGCAAGACCTTAGAAAGATGCATGACTAGGGAGAAATAATTCCGCCACTCTGATAGTTACAAAAGATCCGTGCAGGAAAGAGAAACAGCTGTCTGAATATCAGGGAAAAGTAAATGAAGATGATATAGGAGACATATTATGAGAAAGATTTTACAGAGGAAACGAACACCTATCTACGAGGGCCGTTCAGAAAGTAACCTCCGGTTGATTTAAAAAAATACACCAAGTTAAATAAAAATATTTTAATATATACATCTTACAACTACATCTTTGCACTATTTTTCTACATAGTCTCCATAGCGATTGAGGCACTTATCGTATCTCTTCACAAGCTTTGAAATTCCTTCTGCATAAAAATCACCCGCTTGTGCCTGGAGCCAGCCTGTGACCGCATCTTTGAGCTCTTCGTCGTCATCAAACCGCTGTGACCCGAGCCATTTCTTCAAATGCATGAAGAGGTGATAATCACTTGGCGCCAGGTCTGGGCTGTACGGTGGATGGTTGATAACGTCCCACTTGGACTCAAGAAGGGCCGTTGTTCTGCGAGCAGAGTGAGGACGGGCGTTATCGTGCAAAAAAACGATACCGGAAGTCAGCATACCACGGCGTTTGTTCTGTATAGCCCGTCGTAACTTTTTTATTGTTTCACAGTACACGTCTTGATTAATGGTCGTACCACGTTCCATGAATTCAACCAACAACACCCCTTTGGCATCCCAAAACACCGTTGCCATCAGTCTTCTGGCAGAAAAATCTTGCGAGGCTTTTCTTGGTTTGGTAGGCGAATTTGAATGTGCCCACATCTTTGATTGTTCTTTTGTCTCAGGGTTCACGTAATTAATCCAGGTTTCGTCACCGGTCACGATTCTGTTTAACAATGGTTCTCCTTCGTCCTCATAACGTGACAGAAAGTCTAATGCAGAGGCCATTCTTTGAGTTTTGTGGTGGTCGGTAAGAATTTTGGGCACCCATCGTGCACAGAACTTACGGTAACCCAATCTTGCTGTCACTATCTCGTACAAGAGAGTCTTAGAAATCTGTGGAAAACCAGTAGACAACTCCGACATTGAGAAACGTCGATTTTCACGAACTTTTGCATCAACTGTCTGAACGAGTTCGTCAGTCACCAATGATGGTCTACCACTCCTCTCTTCATCATGAACGTTTTCTCGTCCACTTTTAAATAAACGTACCCATTCACGGACAACTCCTTCACTCATAACTCTTGGTCCGTACACGGCACAAAGCTCACGATGAATAGCTGCTGCAGAATATCCTTTGGCTGTAAAAAAACCTTATGACAGCACGCACTTCACATTTGGCAGGGTTTTCTATTGCAGCACACATTTCAAACTGCCACAAAAACTAAACTAGCGCAGGTACGACGTTCACTCGACCACAGCTTGATGCCGACTGACCTGTTGAGTACGTGCGAGAACGCACAGATGGCGTCGCTACTCACCCCACAACCCGCACTGTGACCAATCGGAGGTTACTTTCTGAACCGCCCTCGTAGAATTAAAAGCCCATGGCGTAAATGACAGTCCGTTAAATGGTTCAAATGGCTCTGAGCACTATGGGACTTAACATCTGTGGTCATCAGTCCCCTAGAACTTAGAACCTACTTAAACCTAACGAAACTAAGGACAGCACACACATCCATGCCCGAGGCAGGATTCGAACCTGCGACCGTAGCGCTCACGAGGTTCCAGACTGAAGCGCCTAGAACCTCACGGCCACACCGGCTGGCCGTCCGTTAGAAATATTTAAATTTCTTCGAGAGCCAGCTATGACAATACTGCCTAGAAAACTGGAAGAAGTTGATCTTAGAAAAAGTCGGTTTGGGATCCAGGGAAATGTAGCGCCACATGAGGCACTACAGATCCCACGGCATGTCTTAGAATATAGGTTGAACAAAGGCAAACCTGCGTTTAAAGCACTTATTTATTTAGATAAAGCTTTTGACAATGTCGACCTCAATACCTTCCTTGAAATTCTGAACGTAGCAGGGATAAAATACAGGAAACTAAAGGTAACTTACAACTAGCACAGAAAGTAGTCCGAAGTTAGAAAAGTCGAAGATAACGAAAGGGAATCATTAACTGAGAAAGGAGTGAGACTGAGAACTCATCCTGATGTTATTCAATCTGTACGTTGTTCAAGTAGTAAAGAAAATAAACGAGAATTTTCGGAAGGGGATTAAAGGGAGAAGAAATGAAACTTTGATGGCAGAAAATTACATAGTAATCTTATCAGATGCGGTATACGACTTCGAAGAACAGTTGCAAGGAATGGGTAGTGTCTTGGAAACTGGTTGTCAGATGACTACCAACAACAGTAAAGCAAGACTAATGGAATGTAGTCAAACTAAATCAGCTGATCCTGAGGAAACTGGGTTAGGGATTGAGTCACTTAAAGTATTTGATGAAGTTTGCTATATGGGTAGCAAAATGACTGATGAATTTCGAAGTAGCGGGGGTGGGGGGTAGGTGAGGGGTGAGGGGGGATGGGGGGAGGGGGGAAGGGTGATAAAATGCAGCCTGGCTACAGGAAGAAAAACATATCAGAAAGAGAGGAATTTGTTAACATTGACTATAAATTTAGGTACTAGGAAGTGATTTCGGAGAGTCTTTGTCAGTTGTATAGCCTTGAAAGGAAATGAACTGTGGTCACAAAGTATTTCAGACAAGAAGTGAATAGAAGCTTTTGAAATACTGCTGTGTAATCATGTTCATAATTAAATGCTTGGGTGGAATAAATAGTGATGAGAGATTGGATCAAAATTGGAGAAAATAAATTTAGGGCACAATTTGACCAAAAGAGAGAATTGTTTGTTGGGAAACATCCTAAGGAATCGTTAATCTGGTCATGGAGTGAAATGTATGGGATAAAAATTTTAGAGTGAGACAAATGCTTGAATACAGTAAGCAGATTAAAATGGCTTTAGGCCGCAGTACCTATGCAAAAATGAACAAGCTTGTTCAGGGCGAATTAGCTAGGATTTCTGACAAAACCATTCTTCGAACGGGATACGACAACTAACTCTTTATTAGTTATCCGCTCTGTTAATCTACCTTCAGCATTCTTCTGCAGCACCTTATTTCATATGCTTCTATTCTCTTGTGTGAACTGTTTATCACCCATGTTCATGAGTCCCGTAGAATTTAGAACTACTTAAACCTAACTAGCCTAAGGACATCACACAAATCCATGCCCGCGGCAGGATTCGAACCTGCGACCGTAGCGGTCGCACGGTTCCAGACTGAAGCGCCTAGAACCGCTCGGCCACACCGGCCGGCTCATGTATGTTCACTTCCGTAGAAGGTTACACTAAAGACAAATACCCTGATAAAAGGTTTTCAAAGAATTTAACTTACATTCCAACTTAGCAGACATTTCTCTATCAGAAATGCTTTTCTTGCCATTCCCTGTCTGTTTTTCATATTCCATACTTCGGCCCTCGTGAGTTAGTTTGCTCCCCAAATATAAAACATCGCATTTATCTGCGCTATTTCGTGTGCCACACTAAGATAGTCTTAGATGACCGCTAAGAACTATTGGCGAAATCATAATTGGTGAACCTGCGCTATAGACATTCCAGAGTGGGTAAATTCCATTTGGTACGACTCAACACCTTCTATGCTGTCCACTACGCAAGACGTCTTCCATTTCGTTTTTTCAAATTTATGTGTTACAGATTTCTGAAGGGGGAACATACTTGGGGATATGGTGGTATTTATCACACTAGCATGAACAGTTAATTTCCTGTTACTTAATACTTAGAAATTCCATCACAGTGCATAATTATTAGTGAATATTCCTGACATTGTTGGTAATATTTCTCTGTGACAGTTCTGGTACATATCCCTCGACTGTTGTTTATCGAATTGAGAATATTTCCTTTTTCCTATTAACATTAACTCCTCACTTTTAGTTTATGGATTTTTGCCGGAAGTCATTTTGATGAAGGCTTTCTGTGCTTACTTCCACTATTCTTAAACATTTTTGTTTATCGCATACGTAAGATTAATTTATTAGCCGTGTTTTGCAAGTATTTTTTGGTTTTGTTTTTCCAAACTGCATTAAGGTCAAGTGATGTGCTTGGCGAGTAAAGTTATGTGCAGTGAAAAGCTAATTTTGGAAATGCAATACGTGAGAAACTTACGTTGTTATCACCTAGTGCTTATAAAAGGCCCAATGGATTTGTTAGTCACAGTGAGATCATTCGGATAACTAGAAGTATTTAAAAATCAGTCCAGTAATGTTGATAATGAAGTATTTTTATTAATAAAATCTTGTTCTAAGTATAGAATTATGCAACGAGTTATTTTCTAAACTCATGGTAAAATATAGTAACCTAAGGAGTTCAAGCTCATGTAAAAAACAGAAGTTGCCGGGAAATTAATTCAAATGGTAAGAATTCCGTTTACATGACTCTTATGAAAGTAAACTGAGGGCGAAGTGGTAGTGTTACAACCATGCAGCCATGTAAATTATTATTTAGAGTCTCCCGTATCGTATTCCTTACGTAATGGTAAAGGGTTAATTTTATATCTCATTTACTTTTATATTTCTAAATCTGGCAGATATGATCGTGTCTAGTGACTGAATTAGTTTTTCTAAGTATTTATCGATGCAGCTACAGTAGTAGCTGTATGTTTTCTTAGTTGTTTCGATTTTATGCGATGAGTCCTTGAAGCGCGCCAGTTTTTTGAGCATGAATTATTAAACACATTTCTTTTGAAGTGCTCTTGTCTAATTTCATTACCATATAGATCTTAGTGTACTGAGATGTATATTGACGTCCACTCAAACGGAGAGACGCTGCAATAGTGTTTAGATGGTTTTTAGTACATAATTTAGTCACTCTGTTTAAGACGAGTTTTTATGTTCACTTATTTTTTGCGTTTATGCTATAATTTGCATAACGTTAATCACACAACGTTCTTTTGGATGTATGTTTCCTGCAAATCCCTGTTTTTTTATATATATTCTTCCAGTATTTGAGAATGAGAGCACTTAGCGACTTGCAACAAATCTTTCATTTACTTTCAAACCTACCGAAAACTCACTCTTGCTGATAACCCCCACAAAATGATGAAACGGAAAAAGTTAATAGCTCATTACAATTTCGCTGTTTCTGCAATAAAACTTCCTCATGAGACATGAGGTTTTGACGTTTTAATATAATAGTTCTTTACTACTAACTGTATTCGTGATGCATTTCACAGACAGTCCATCTCTGAAGTACCTGCCATATTATATCATTGTACGACACATATTTCAGGAGATATGACGTCATAGTCACTGAGATGCGTGAAAAGCTGCCTCATCGTGCATGACGTTTTAGTTTGTTATATCGTAGCTACTAACTCTATTCGCAACTAATTGCGCGTAGAATATCCACGTACCTGCAAAATTACATCATTGTACGAGGCGTAGGACAAGAGATACCACCTCATAAACGATGAAGCGCGTGAAAACGACACTGTAAGTCGAAATTCACTAGAGATACCGGTGAAATACTTGTACCAGTATGTGTGAGATATACTAAATATATACCAAATGTATGAGACACGTGCGTATATGGGCAAATTCGTGGGTAAGTAATTCCTCCTCAAACCCCTGGATCGTTTTCTACCAAACTTTGGACACAAATCACTTACTATTTGGAAGTAAGAACCAGAAACATCTTACTGGGATGGAGGTGATAACCTGGAGAGAGAAGGGGCTAGGAGGAGATGGACAGACAGGGAGAGGAAGAGGAAGGTGAAGTCAAAGGGGAGGGGGGGAAGGAGATGGACAGACGGTTTTCCAACGGCAGTGCGTCTTCTGTAATTATGCTACTCCTAACTTATGATCATTCTATGAGACCTCAATTACTGCGCCTGATTATTTTACGCAATAACTTTGTAACTGTATTTTATAGTTATTTATTTACCATCATGCGTTTGGTTACCAGTTCACAGATTGGCTCGCTGTTTTTCAAGGAGTTCCTTGCGGGGCGGGGGAGTGGCTATGGCAGTTTGGTTACCAGGATACAGATTAGCTGGCTGTTTTTCAAGGAGTTCCTTGTGGGGTGGGAGAGTGGCTATGCACGTAAAAAACAGTATTCCATTTCAGTCCATAGATGTATCACGACACTGCACTGAACTGATATTTGAATGTTGCGCAAGGTCAGTTGAATTTAGTGAAACTAAACATCTAATTGTTGTTGTTAATAGGTTTCCTAACTCCGAATTCAGAGCATTTCTGCTCAAGCTAGAGAGGGCGCTTGATTCACTTTGTAGGAAGTACCAGAAATTAGTTATATGTGGTGACTTCAACATAAATTTTGTGTATGATGGTGCAAGAAAAAGGATGTTGGTAGATCTACTGAATTCGTATGATCTGATGCAGTCTGTGTTTCTTCCATCTAGGCTGCAGGGGAACAGTAGCACAGCCATAGAAAATATTTTCATTCATTCTTCATTACTAGATCCTCATTCTGTTAGTAAAAGCGTGAATGGCCTTTGAGACCATGATGCACAAATTTTAACACTAAAAGGCTTTTGTACTCAAACAAATCTCATATTTAATTACAAACTATGTAGGAAAGTTAATCCAACAGAGTTTTTTAAACCTTTTCAAGGAACAATAGTGGCAGAACGTTTATAGTGCTGATAACGTAGATGATAAATACAGTGCTTTCCTTAACACATTTCTCATGCTCTTTGAGAGTTGCTTTCCATTGGAACCTTCTAAACGGGGTACTAGCAGCAATAAGCAGCCCGGGTGGCTGACTAGTGGCATAAGGATATCTTGTAGAACAAAGCGGGAATTATATTAAAATGTTAGAAGTAGTCACAATCAAGCTACAGTAGCCCATTACAAACAGTATTGTAAGGAGCTTAAAAATGTTACTAGGAAGGCAAAGAGTATGTGGTATGCAAACAGAGTAGCTAATTCACAGGATAAAATCAAAACCATAAAAATATTTCTGTTACTGATAAATCAGATATATGTACAGTATTTAAACATCATTTTCTGAGCATTGGTGGTGAATTAAATAAAAATTTAGTTTCTACAGGGAATCATATAACATTTTTGGCAAATGCATTTCCGAGATTGATGTCTGAAATACTCCTCTGTGATACAGACAAGAGGGAGATTGAGTCAATAATTAAATCACTGAAGACTAAGGGCTCTCATGATTATGATGGAGTGTCTAGTAGAATATTAAAGTACTGTGCTGCACATGTTAGACCTATATTTAGCCATATTTGTAATTTTTCCTTCTGGAATGGTCAGATTCCTGAGCAATTAAAGTACTCAGTAGTAACGCCGCTTTATAAAAAGGGAGATGTAGATAATTTTATGCATATTTCTATGCCATCAGTGTTTGCAAAAGTTATTGAAAAGGCTGTGTATGTAAGGATAATTGATCATTTTATATCACACGATTCGTTATCAAATGTACAGTTCGGCTTTAGAAGTCGTTTAACAACTGAAAATGCTATGTTCTCTTTTCTTTGTGAGGTACTGGATGAGTTAAACAGAAGGTTTCGATCGCTTGGCGTATTTTTTTATTTAACTAAGACGTTTGATTGTATTGATCACAAAATGTTGCTCCAGAAGTTGGACCATTACGGAATGCGGGGGGTAGCTCACATTTGGTTCACCTCTTACTTTAGCAACAGGCAGCAAAAGGTCACTATTCACAGTGTTGATAACGGCTGTGATGTGGGGTCTGAGGTGGTACTGTGAAATGGGAGATGCCCCAGGGATCAGTGTTGAGGCCATTCCTGTTTCTTATTTATATAAATGATATGCCCTCTAGTATTAAGGGTAGCTCTAAAATATTTCTGTTTGCTGATTACACTAGCTTGGTAGTAAAAGATGTTGTGTGCAACATTGGCTCGGTTTCAAATAGTGCAGTACATGACCTAAGTTCAGGGCTTGTAGAAAATAAACTAACGCTAAATCACAGTAAGACTCACTTTGTACAGTTTCTAACACACAATTCTACAAAACCTGACGTTTTATTGGGCATATGATTAGTGGAACTGAACAGTTCAAATTTCTAGGTGTTCAGATAGATAGTAAGCTGCCGTGGAAAGCCCACGTTCAGGATCTTGTTCAAAGAGTTAATACTGACATTTTCACTATTCGAACGGTATCAGAAGTGAGTGATACTTCGACAAGGAAAATTAGTCTACTTTGTTTATTTTCATTCGCTTATGGTGTTAAATTTTTGGGTAACTCTTCCCATTCTAAAAGGATATTTTTGGCTCAGAAACGGGCGATTCGGGAAATAAGTGGTGCAAGTTCACGAAGCTCTTGTCGATCCCTGTTCACGAGTCTGGGTATTTCGACATTGGCCTCTCCATATTGTTAACAATATTAGCTTTTTCCCAAAAATTAGCAGCTTTCACTCCATTAATACTCGGCAGAAATCAAACCTGCATTTGGATCGGACTTCCTTAACTCTTGTGCAGAAAGGTGTGCAGTATACTGCTGCATCCATTTTCAGTAAGCTACCACTCGAATTCAAAAATCTTAGCAGAAATCCACGTTCTTTCAAATCCAAACTGAAGAGTTTCCTCATGGGTCACTCCTTCTATTCTGTCGAGGAGTTCCTTGAAAAATTAAGCTGATTCTTATTGTATTGTTGATTGCGTTTACTTAATATTATGGACTGAATTTTTTCGGGTTCATGAACATTTATTTTTGTCTGTTATTACTTTTATATTGTAATTTCATGTATTGACATGTTCCATGACCTTGGAGATTTGCTCCTCAATTTGGTCCTAGGGAACCTGAAAAGCACTTGTAGTGTAGTATGAGTTATTCACAAGAATGTCCTGTGCTCCACTGAAGACGCTCACGCTGACGAAAGATGGACGTGCCTTTTATAACCATTTTATGTACGGGGAGAAATCCACTGTAATATCCCGATTTTTGTGCTCTGTGCAGATGGTGCCTATGCAGTCGCGTAACACAGCATGTGCAAGACGAGGCGTGGTGAGAGCGGTACCAATCGCTCGACGTGGACATTTATGTCATCGTGCCGCCCCTTTAAGGTGTCATGAACATCCTAGAAAACACAGACGCAATGTAAACCCTCAGGACAAACGAAGACTCTAAGGTTTATAGTCTTAAGATCTAAGATTTATAATGTTGAGTTCGGTGTGGTCAGACTAGCTCGTATGATGTATTTCAAATTATGAGTTACTGTCTTACCAACTGACGTAAACTGTTGAAACAATACAGCAGATTATCGTTGAAGACGTTTTCGTCATTCAGTAGCTGGAAATAGACACTCTCACAGCACACCCTGTCTGGAGACGAAGTCGAGAGAAATAAATTCGCTCACGGCCATGCTATGGAGTAGCCGAACCATGAGAACAAAACAAAAAGGCAACCGTATTTGAAGAAGAACAGTAAAAGGTAACTTATAACTTACCAAACTGTCTGATGTGCCACGCAGTGTTCCATATCCGTGCAGTTACAGAAAAGTCGCCATAAATACACAGGAAAGAGAAACATCGCGCACGGTCACCTCTTCCCGTGTTATTGTGCTTAGATGTGTTGCAAACGTTTGTTCGTATCTGTTCTTCAATTGTTTGGATTAATTGTGTAGTGGTTATTACTCTTCATTTTCTTGTAATCACTTTTATTGATTACTCACGGTCAATTTGTGTGAGCACGTTTACTGCGTTTTTCTATGTTGTGTGCAAGTGCAATTACTTCATCATTTGTGTAACCAGTTACTCAGTGTCATATCTGTTTAACATCAGAGCGACCTCGCGTGAGGTTTGTTTCTTTTATTATACAGACGTGCAGCAAATTCGGCACCGCTCCTTATATTTTGTTAGCAACGCACAGAAAATAGCCAGATCAGTTACGAGTATTTTCAGTTCGTTTATATGCTGAATGAAAAGACGTTGTTTGTTGTAAATGCTTTAATTCTGTAGTAATGATCACTTTTTTTATGAACGCAATTACCGGTTATGGTAGTGTGTAATTACTTCACAGTTGATTGTATAATAAAGCGTATGGTATTATGAAATTAGTGACGATACAGCTTTGTGTAACCCCGGGTTATGTCCTCTTCCACTGTAAATAATTGTAGGTAGTTTAACATGACGCTATTGTAATTTTATTAACGACATACGATAACCACCAATTTGGTTGCGTTAGCTCTTTTACATTTTCCAAGACAAGTCTTCTCTCTTAACTACGTTATTAATGAACTACGATCATTCTCTGATATCATAATTACCTTCTATGATATAATTTACATTATTGTTTTGCAACTGTAATTTATAATTATTCAGTTTCTGTCATAGCACTCAAATGACGATGAACTTACACTTAATCCATCACTCTTCGCTTTTTGTTGGGCATTATTGTATTGTTCACTTTTGTTCAATCCAGTTTTGTAATTGTTTGGATTAACAGTGTTCTATTAAATATCAGTTGAGTACTTCAGGTTTTGTCATTGCTTGTAGCCATTATGACTGCCCAGTCGAGTACCGTACTCGAAAGAGTCCAAGTGCTATGTTTACATGTTTACCTACGTCGTGGGGCGGGCCTTTCTAGGCAGTTTACTATAAACTGATGCCGCGTGTACTCGCCATACTCCCGCCAGCCAGAATGTTTACCATTATTTTTGGATTTGGTCTTGAACATTACAGAAGACAACCAGACCTTTTCTGTCGTGACTTTGCCACAACTCGGTGAGAATTTGGTATAAGTTTTCAATGAACGTGAGGTGTCAGTTATATTGGTTGAGACGCTGTAGTGTTAGCCTAGTGTCCTGCTTTGTTTAACTGCAGGCAGCTTGAAGATGGTCTGCGAAGGAAGGCGATCGTAACAATATGAATGTGCAATAATACAGATGAAGTGGTTTTCATTAAAGTATCATATGTGTGAGGCGTCAGTACAGTTCTCACAGTACACTTACATTCAATATGAATACAATTATCAGTGGTCTTCGGCGTACACCCAATTTTCTCATTCCTTACTAACAACCTTAGTAACCGAGAAACATAACACTCTCTGAATTTCAAGTATGAATTTTCTGCGACACAAAAGTCTTGTTTTTAGTGTCTCTAGCAGTAAGTTCTTTTTAGAAGTCTTGTAAAATAAAGGAAGATTATGATGTAATAACTCGTTGTCGATAGCGTCGTTAAAGCTTGATAACGCATAGAACAAGGATGGCGAAGGAAATAGGCCGAGCGCAGCATAAAAAGCATCTCAGGATCAATTCGACCGATTCAGGGTGGAAAACCTAAATTAGGATTGTTATAACCTTATTTGAAACCTATTCGACACGAATGTGAGTCTGGTCTCACTAACCAATGTGCTTCTTCGCTCAGATAAAGGTTCTTGTATTAACGAAACCAGTAAGTAACGAATAGCTGCCTTATCCCTGCATCTTCCTTTTATCTTCATCCATCAGCTGAACAATATCAATTAATCAGCTGGAAGAGATATTTTTATGTAACATCATTCGTGGATGTTCGAATGTATCTAAGTCTGCCATCTGATATCCCCACGTTAAAACTAATACTGTTTTTCAGCCCAGAGTGTCTCAGGATGGATGGCCGCAGTTATTCGACGGATGCCACTGACTCCCTTTTGAGAGCAGCGATTTTGTTGTCAAACAATACCTCATTTATCCACAAACAGAAGTGCAGCACATAATGTTTGATTGTGTTTGTCAGGTTTTGCACCAATAGTGTATAATCTCCGAGTATTCCTGCAATTTAAATTATTTTCTTATGGTGCAATCCCTGCCTACACAATGATATATTCGACAACTAACTTCAGATCGTGCCGATGTATTACTTCAGGTTGTAATGTGTATAAACACTCTAGTAGTGTATCTATGCTGAACGACATGATATAGCTAGGACTCCATACTAATTCTTCCAGAAACTCGCGTCCACAAGCATTTTCTTTGTTCACTACTAGTGATGTTGACCTGTACAGAGGATTTCTCAAAATTTATCAAGCACTGTATTAGCATGGGTATCTCTGTCTAAGGCTTCAGGATCTCGTGAACGCAAGCAGTATTCTGGCTTTCCGTCGATCATGTTGACAGCGTTCGAGCTGATTATTACTAACAGATTATTTCCTCTCCAGAACAGTCATCATACGAAAACACGAAATATGTCCTTCAACTAACCAACAAAGTGAGTCAGTGATACTGTTTTGTAATTTTCCATGTCCCTCCACAAGTCCTTTTTAAACAGTCATTTAGATGACAGTGCAAAATGTTCAAACATCTTGTAATGATTATATCAAAACTTCTCGCAGCAACGAACGGCTTTCGTTCGTTCACGTCGCCTTCTCTGCTATGCTTGTACACTAATTGTGTCAACTACTTTTTTACAAAATGCTGCTAGAAGATCTATGTGAACATGTTAACTCAACCAGCAATTTGAAATAGGTTCTGTTACTCAGTTTTTGCTTAGTAAGAGTGTGAATCTTATTGAAACCCATCTCATAGTGGTCAAAACTGTGATACCTGGATAAAAAGTCCTTGGTTAACTAGCCGCATGAAATTCGTATAATGTCTCAAGTTTTTGATGACTTCGTCCATCATCGTCATCATGGGTTAAGTCTTATTGTCGTAAAACAAGTGAGGCTCCTGCTTTTAAGCCAGGGCACGGCGTCTGATTGGTTCTACTATGTCACAGAGATGCCGCACGCTTGAGTGGTTCCCTGTAAATCCATAGATTACGTGGTGGTGCCTGTTTGTTTGCATAGTAAATATATGAACTAAAATGGACTTTCGAATATGGTATGGCGTCCATGTTAGATGCTGCTCTTCTGTTTCAGGGCCGGCCGCGGTGGCCGTGCGGTTCTAGGCACTTCAGTCCGGAACCCCGCGATTGCTACGGTCGCAGGTTCGACTCCTGCCTCGGGCATGGATGTGTGTGATGTCCTTAGGTTAGTTAGGTTTAAGTAGTTCTAAGTTCTAGGGGACTGATGACCTCAGATGTTAAGTCCCATAGTGCTCAGAGCCATTTGAACCATTTTTTTCTGTTTCAGGTTTGTCGTATTATGTGTCCAGGAAAGACTATAGCCGTTGAAAACCTTGCTATGACATTGCAGCATTTCAAAACATTTGTCATGGTTAAGTTCACCACACTGCGCTTGTGTCCCAATTTCAGAAAGTGTCTGAAGACTCGGTGTGCCAAAGGCTGCCTCTTGAACTGAAACAGCGACGTGTTTCCCCAACTCCTGCGGAGCGTTGAAAAATGCATTACGAGAAGAAGATAGCAATGTCAGGGAACAAAATAAAAAAAATATGGGATATAGTGAAAGAGGAGACTGGTAGAACCAGAAAGGAACAGGAGCAAATAGCACTAAGGGTAGATGACACATTAGTAACTGATGGGCATAGTGTGGCAAATCTATTTAACAAGTACTTTATATCTGTTACTGATAGAATGGGACTTTCAGGATCAGTAAATAATGCCCTTGAATATCTGAAACTAGCCTTCACAAATAGCTTCAAGTAAAAAAATGGTTCAAATGGCTCTGAGCACTATGGGACTTAACATCTATGGTCATCAGTCCCCTAGAACTTAGAACTACTTAAACCTAACTAACCTAAGGACAACACACAACACCCAGTCATCATAGCTTCAAGTACATGAATATATCACTCACTTCACCAAAAGAAATAACTTCCATAATAAAATCTTTAAAAAGAAAGCATTCTAGTGGGTACGATGAAATATGAACAAAGTTAATTAAGGCATGTTCTTGTGAGTTTAGTACAATTCTAAGTTACTTGTGTAACCAGTCAATTATAACTGGGACAGTTTCTGACTGGCTAAAATATGCAGATGTTAAGCCTCTATTCAAGAAAGGGGATAAAGAGATACCATCAAACTACAGACCCATTTCACTTTTGCCAGTATTCTCAAAAATTTTAGAAAGAGTAATGTACAGACAGCTGCTCAACCATCTGACCACAAATAACATATCATTAAGAACACAGTTTGGATTTCTGTAGGGTTTTGATATCGAGAAGGCTATTTACACCTACAGTGAAAATGTACTTAATTCATTAAATAACAAATTACAAGCAGCAGGTATTTTCTGTGATTTGTCAAAGGCATTTGATTGTGTGAACCACAACATCCTTTTAAGTAAATTAGAATTCTATGGTGTCATGGGCAGTGCTGCAAAATGGTTCAAGTCATACCTCACTAACAGGAAAGAAAGGGTGTCAGTGCAAGGGACTAGTGAATTAAGTCATCAGTCATCATCAGAATGGGAAGAAATTCCATGTGGTGTCCCACAAGGATCCATCTTAGGGCCATTGCTTTTTCTTGTGTACATTAATGATCTCTCATCAGTTACACTGCCAGAAGCAGAGTTCGTTTTGTTTGCAGATGACACAAGTATTGCAATAAATAGTATGTCAAGTGTAGTTCTGGAAAGATCTGCTAATGATATTTTCATGGATATTAATAAATGGTTTAAAGCCAACTCACGGACATTAAACTTCGAAAAGACACACTCTATGCAATTCAGAACCCGTAAGAGGTTTCCACCCAGCATATGCATAAAATACGAAGAAAAGCAGATAGAAGAGGTTGACAGTCTTAAATTCCTGGGATTACAACTTGATAATAAATTCAGTTGGGAAGAGCACACCACAGAACTGCAGAAATGCCTTAACAAATCTGTATTTGCAATTCGAGTGTTAGCAGACATAGGCGACATAAAAATGAAAAAGCTTGCATACTTTGCCTACTTTCATTCCATAATGTCATATGGTATAATATTTTGGGGTAACTCTTCAAGTCAAACAAAATTTTTCAGAGTCCAAAAGCGTGTAATACGTATTATTTGTGGAGTAAATTCACGGACGTCCTGTAGAAACCTTTTCAAAGAACTGGGTATACTAACTACTGCCTCTCAGTATATTTACTCATTAATGAAATTTGTCCTAAATAATATATATCTTTTTCCAACAAACAGCTCAGTTCATACATACAATACCAGGAACAAAAATGATCTGCACAAGGACTTAAAAGTACTTACTTTAGTTCAAAAAGGGGTCCACTACTCTGGAACACACATCTTCAATAATTTGCCAGTAAACATAAAAAATTTAGTTACAAATAAAGATCAGTTTAAAAGGAGCCTGAAAGACTTACTAGTGGCCAACTCCTTCTACTCCACTGACGAATTTTTTAATAGAAACAAATGATGTATTGTATATATTCATACTATTAGTATTGTTATTTCAGCTTAAAAAAAAATAAAGTGACATGTTCCACATCCACGAGGATCTCCTCAGCACAGATCTATGGAACGAAAAACTAATCTAATCTAATCTAATCTAATCTACCTTTCAAGGATCATCTTCTGGGTGAAATCTCGATCCACCACTACCACCCGAATCAAAGGAGTAAACAATACAGTCATCGTCCTTCTTTAGAGACGACAAAGGCACCATCTTGGACCACAAAATTTCGCTAGGAACTATGGTCAACTAGTGTATCATGTTCAGAGCTCCTAAATCATCTACATTTAGCAATCAAATGGAAACAATATAAACTGTGGTGTAACCAACTTGCCCCATACAAGAGTGACAACAGCCACTGGCATTATGTTCGATTGTCTTTCGCATAAACTGTACACACTAGACCTTTTGCCAAGGAATTCTCGTATGTTTGGACCAATCAAAGAACCAGTAGGCACCTAAAAGTTTTCTTGTGATGGAGAGGTGTACCACATGGTGCGAGAGTGGACCCGCGATGCATAAAATAATTCTTTCGTCCTGAACTCACTCTTATTATTAGCCATGGCGACCATCTGGGAGATTATATCGAAACGTTATATATTTACAATTTCTGTTTTACCTAACTACACACATTTACACTGTTTCCATACCTTTCTTTTTCTTCTCCGCAGCTATGACAGAGTGGTAAGAGAGTGGAGTCAATCAAACTTTAGCTGAATTTCTTTGCCTAATCTGAAGAACATGCCGTTCGAGCATAGCCATTCATCATCATGTTAGTACTGAATCAATTGTTTACTCTGATGGTAATTTTTTATTTCATCAAGGTGTAAATGAAGTTACGTGCGTGTGAAATGCAAGTACTGTTACTACTGGTTGTGCGATACAGCAATTTTGTGCTACTGTCAGCACCACTAGGTTGACTAACAGTGAGCGTTGTGGTGTGCGCGTGAATACCGCACCGTTGTTTCACTGCTCACAGAGGCAGTAGTCCATTCGAACGCGCTCTGCGAAGTTCACATCGGTGTGGGTCCAATTGCACGCTCAACTGCCGTGCGGTTGCAGCTGCACATCAAAGGCGTGCTCTGTCAGTCAGTGGATCCCAGCCCACGAGCCGCTTACATCAAGTTGATTGCTGACTGCAGTGCGGATCGCACATTACAACGCTTCGAATCCTCTTTTACGAGTGCCATTCATTTCAGTTGTCCTGTGCTCCACACGACTACGTCTTTTGTTTTTGTTGCGATTAGGCCAACAGGAAAAAAATAATTTAAGTAGAAACTTGTTTCCACACTGGATTTTATGACATAGATTAGAAATAATTTTTCAATTCCGTGGGAATTCGTGAAAAACGTCGCCTGTGAAGCCACATTAAAATATAAACATATGCTCAAGGACGTCTTTAGAATGCATAGTGGTGATTTAGTTACTGTTTGGACCTACGTTTCGTCTTTGTCACTGATGTCTGATAATAAGCTTAACTCTTACTGTTACGCTTCCGTGTGTCTCAGTCGTTCAGTTATTGATCACCCTGTCAGTTTATGAATATGTTCGTGTTTCAGAATGGCTTCACAGGTGAAACTAGTGAGTACTGTTGTACAAATGAAAATAAAAGAACATGAATCTATATTATTTTTGATGATAAATCGTGTGGAATAATTACATCATTTAAAGAGCCACATCTCACTTACAACGCTCATGCTCTTGACATTTCGTTGTAGCCTACCCATGGTTTCCTGACAGCAAACTCTTGTCTGGTGGAAGTCTCAAGTTGTATATATTGCCGCTGAGAAGAGATGAATGCAGTGCAAATCAGGTCTCACGGTCATATGCATGTTGAATTCACATCTTTGCCTCTGATATTTAATTGGATCTTCCATATTCCATTTGAACCCATTGAGTCGGAATGTAATTCACACATACTGCAGAAAAGAAAAGTGACTGGAAAAGCATTCACGCAGACCATTTAAGAAACTCGTTCTGATCCGATGTTTTCTATTGCGATCGGTTCTAATCTGTTCTGATTCGATCTGTTCCATTCCGTTCTGATCCATTCCGTTACGTAGTAATTACGTTCCATGCCGTTAAATTCAAATCCGTTCTGTTCCGTCCCAATCTATTCAGCGCCAATCGATTCCAACCTGTTCTGTTCCATTTGGGTCAACTACATTTCGTTCTGATCCGTTCCGCTTCATTCCGAACCGTTCCATTCCATTCTGTTCTGATCCATTATGATCTGTTTGAACGTAATGTTAATTTACTCAAAATTCTAAAGACAAAGATGTTTTCGAGTCAATGGGACACGCATCGTCTGTGAAAGACAGTAGATATTTCTATTCACTGTATGTAAATGACATACTTTTCGAATTAGAGACTATTTTCCACATTGCTGTGTAGTAATGCAAAAAGGAAATACTGTGTTACAAAATTAATAAAGAAAGCAGTGTCATAGGGCACCCTCGAGTGAGCATCCTAAAGATACAAATTAACTGGCTGTTCCTGCAATGGCCTATCAAAACTGACGGAGCGAGGTGGCGTACTAGACTCGCATTCGGGAGGACGACGTTTCAAATCTGCGTCCGGCCATCATGATTCAGGGTTTCCATGATTTCCCTAAATCGCTTCAGACAAATGCCGGTATGGTTCTTCGAAAGGGCATAGCGGATATCTTTCCCAATCCTTCACTCATCCGATGGGACCGATGAACCCGCTGTTTAACCTCCTTCCCCAAATCAATCAACCAACTATTAAAATGGTTTTGTGCTCAAAAATGAGTTGAAAATTGAGTCTGAGGTACGATATGCACAAGCTAACGCACGTGACTGCCTGTCCATGTGCACTGAAGAGACAAACAAACTGGTACACCTGCCTAACATTTTGTGGGGCCCCGGCGAGCATGCAGATGTGTCACAAGAAAATGTGGCAAGGACTCGACTAATGTCTGAATTCGTCCTGGAGGGAATTGTCACCATGAATCCTGCAGGGCTGTCCATAGATCCACAAGAGTACGAGGGGGAGCAGATCTCTTCTGAACAGCACGTTGCAAGGCGTCCCAGATTTGCTCAATAATGTTCATATCTGAGGGGTTTGGTGGCCAGCGGAAGCGTTTAAACTCGGAAGAGTGTAACTGGAGCCACTCTGTAGCAGTTCTGCACATGTGAAGTGTCGCATTGTCCTACATAACTGCCTAAGTCCGTCGGAAAGCACAACGGACATGAATGGATGCAGATGATCAGACAGGATGCTTACGTACGTGTCACCTGACAGAGTTGTA
Organism: Schistocerca nitens; assembly: GCF_023898315.1. Classification (NCBI taxonomy): domain Eukaryota; kingdom Metazoa; phylum Arthropoda; class Insecta; order Orthoptera; family Acrididae; genus Schistocerca; species Schistocerca nitens. The sequence goes on along the minus strand of NC_064616.1, from coordinate 968,456,585 downwards.
TCTAGACGAATCAACTGTCCCGTATTACTGACTGCACACGCCCCGTACCATTACACAGCTTTCACCAGCCTGAACAGTCCCCTGCTGACATACAGGGTCCATGGATTCATGAGGTTGTCTCCATACCAGTACACGTCCATGTGCTCGATACAATTTGAAACGAGACTCGTCCGACCAGGCAACATGCTTCCAATCATCAACAGTCCAATGTCGGTTATGACGGGCCCAGGCTAGGCGTAAAGCTTGGTCTCGTGCAGTCATAAAGGGTACACGAGTGGGCCCTCGGCTCCGAAAGCCCATATCGATGAGGCTTCGTTGAATGGTTCGCACGCTGACACTTGTTGGGGCCTCAGCATTAAAATCTGCAACGATTTGTGGAAGTGTTGCACTTCTGTCACGTTAACCGATTCTCTTCAGTCGTCGTTGGTCCCGCTCTTGTTGGATCTTTTTCCGGCCGCAGCGATGTCGGAGATTTGATGTTTTACCGGTTTCCTGATAATCACGGTAGACTGGTCAAATGGTCGTACGGGAAAATCCCCATTTCATCGCTACCTCGGAGATACTGTGACCCACCGCTCATGTGCCGACTGTAACATCACGTTCAAACTCACTTAAATCTGTATAGCGTGCCATTGTAGCAGCAGTAACTGATCTAACAACTGTTGCGAGGGGTAGCCGCGCGGTCTAGGGCGCCTTGCCACGGTTCTCGCGGCCCCCCCTGTCGGAGGTTTGAGTCCTCCTCCGGGCATGAATGTGTGTGTTGTACTTAGCTTAAGTTAGTTTCAGTTAGATTAAGTAGTGGTATATCCGTCCCGATTCCGATGCTCTACCCTATCTGTGGAGCAATAAAGGTGACATCTTGTTGGACAATGGTATCGGTAATGCAGTGAAGCCTTACAGATCATGCGCCATCAGCCAATAACATTCGTCCATCCTTAAATCACTTGTAGCACTTCTTGACCCTTACAAAAGAAGTGCAGTGCTCTTCGATGAGTATCCGTACCCCGCACTCATTCCGGTGTATAGAAACGCACTACGCCCCTTTACTCTTGTTCATATTCCTCTGTTTCTGTGTCCTGATCACTACTAACAAGGGAACCTCCCCATCGCACCCCCCTCAGATTTAGTTATAAGTTGGCACAGTGGATAGGCCTTGATAAACTGAACACAGATCAATTGAGAAAACAGGAAGAAGTTGCGTGGAACTGTGAAAAAATAAGCAAAATATACAAACTGAGTAGTCCAAGGGCCACATAGGCAACAACATGGAGAATGTGAGCTCAGGAGCGCCGTGGTCTCGTGGTAGCGTGAGCAGCTGTAGAACGAAAGGTCCTTGGTTTAAGTCTTTCCTCCAGTGAGAATTTTACTTTCTTTATTTTTACATCGTTATTATCTGTCCGTTCGTTCATTGACGTCTCTGTTCACTGTAATAAGTTTAGTGTCTGTGTCTTGCGACCGCATCGCAAAACCGTGCGATTAGTAGACGAAAGGACGTGCCTCTCCAATGGGAACCGAAAACATTTGATCGCAAGGTCATAGGTCAACCGATTCCTCCACAGGAAAACACATCTGATATATTCTATACGACACTGGTAACGGAATGCGCGTCACATGACAGGAATATGTTGTCGACCCACCTAACTTGTACACTTGGCGAATGGGTAAAAAGATTCTTCTACCTTGCCCGATTTAGGTTTTCTTGTGGATGTGATAATCACTCCGAAAAAAGTGATGAAAACACAATAGTTTGTCACATAAACTGAAAATAAAAAAAATTAAACTTTTCACTCGATGGAGGATTTGAACCAAGGACCTCTTGTTCCGCAGCTGCTCACGTTACCACGAGACCACGGCGCTCCTGTGTGCTTAGAGTCCTTGATGTCGGCTACCTTCCCATGAACTACTCAGTTTGTATATTTTGCTTATTTTTTCGCAGTTCCACACAACTTCTTCCTGTTTTCTCAATTGATCTGTGTTCAGTTTTTCAAGGCCTATCCACTGTGCCAACTTATAACTAAATCTGAGGGGGGTGCGATGGGGAGGTTCCCTTGTAAGTGCAGTGGTCAGTCGACGCGTTCACGTGCTCGCTGTGTCGTCACGCGGGCGTGTGTCCACGTCCTTCCAGGGGCGAGTTTGATGCCCCAGAGCTCTTACGAAACCACACATTCTTTCCCATGCAATGACACCCTCAAGCTGTTTTCTTTTCCAACGACCCTAACATTATGGTAAGTGTAGTTATGTCTAGTAATCCTTAACAGATACTCACAAAAGGGTTCTTAAGGTAAAATCTTTTGCATCCTTTCAGGAGCAAAAACTTTCAGTCATTTAAGTGAACCAGTAGTATTTGCTGCATGATCTCGCCCTTGGAAATTTATGAATACTGGTTGAAAACTACCTTACTGTGAGTATCGTTATTATTCGGAATAACACGTACCACTTGGCCGACTTCACCCCTACCGATTTCTGTTCCACCGATAAAGATAAAACTGACAGGGGAAATAAGAGACAAGACAATTCAAGGCCGTTTCTGATAAGGGTTTACGGGATCGATTTGACAACCTGCACGAATATTAGAACAAATGCGCCGATGTTGGAGTGACGTGTTTTGAAGAAAGTGTGCCGGCCGCGGTGGTCTCGCGGTTCTAGGCGCGCAGTCCGGAACCGCGAGACCGCTACGGTCGCAGGTTCGAATCCTGCCTCGGGCATGGATGTGTGTGATGTCCTTAGGTTAGTTAGGTTTAACTAGTTCTAAGTTCTAGGGGACTGATGACCTAAGATGTTAAGTCCCATAGTGCTCAGAGCCATTTTTTGAAGAAACTGTAAATGTAAATGTAATGCAAAATTTGTAGAGTCAGTATTTCTTGTTTTCTGCGCTGATCACAGGGACCTTACGAGAAACTACTTAAGTTGTTTCTTATATTTTATACTGAAAAAAAATACTAGGCATTTCAAATTTTAAGGGCCACAATAACAGATGGTAGATTATTTTGAAACAGTGAATCAGTACAACCAAATGATATCTCAGACTGGACGAAGTATGAGCGGTGGGTGAGTGTGAATGTGAGGCACAAACTATCGCCACAACTACATTGATGGCGGTACTTTGAGAAACAATACACAGTCATCTGTGATGTGTCCAGTTCACCGCTGCTCACAGTTCATGACTGGTTAAGGAAGGTGCAGCATTACTCATTAGAGGAACATGCGGACATTAAAAGATTGTGTTCTACAACAGGATGTAGTGATCATAAAACTAATCAAATTCCCGAAGAAAATTTTCGCAACAGCAGCCGTCCTATTTAGAAGATATTTGGTATGGTATTTCGCGCAATTGTACTGTCCGGTGCCATTAATGTGACCATCTGTCAAAAGCCTGAAGAACTACATTTTGCAGCGCAGACGTTTGCGCCACACGCATGAAGAGAGTCAGTGAAGTTCGTGAAGATACCAACAGGAATGTAGAACCATGCCGATTCGAGTGCCGTGGCCAGCTGCGATAGGTTCGTCGGTTGAGGATCCATAGCCCGAAGAGCCCGATATGAGTGGTCCCAATAGATTCTCGACTGAGTTTAAATCATGAGAGTTTGGTGAGCAGAGGTGTACTTTAAACTCACACAGTTCCATTTCGAACAACGCAGGTACACTGCGATCTGTGTGACACGCTACATTTTGTTGCTGATAGATATCATCATGCCGAGGAAAAACAAACTGCACGTAATGGTGGACATTGTCCCCAGGGATAGATGCATGCTTGTTTTGATCCATTGGGCCTTCCAGAATTACAAGAGCACCCAGGGAATGCCAAGAAATCATCCCAAAGACCATTATGATCCCTTCTCCGGCTTAGATCCATCCGATGATTGTTCCAGGGCGTTTGGTTTCAGACGTTTCACACCGATGGAGCATAAAACGTTAATCAACTGAAAAGGCCACCTGCCGCCACTCAGTGAAAATCTAGTTGTGGTAATGGCGTGAAAATACAAGCCTTCGTTGCAGATGAACATCAGTCAGTATGGGTTCTTGTACCAGAAGCCTGCTGCGGAGGCCCCCAGCAGCGTCTGCTGAACGGCCGTTGAGGCGACACTGTTGGTAGCCCCTTGGTTGGGCGGTCTCAACAGTTGCACATCTCTTCGTTCGCACACATCTGCACATCCTTCGTTCACCCTTGTCATCTATGTCCAGTGGCCCTTCTAAGTCGTGTAGACGCCAGTTTTGGATACCACCATTTTGTCCTGCACGATGTACTTTAACCGCGGTGGCACGTGAAATTTAGCCATTTTGGAAATGCTTCACCCTTTTCCCGAATGCAAATAATCATGCCGTTTTTTAGGTCAGAAAAATCACTCCGTTTTCGCATTACGACAACGAGTGCACTGTTTCCCGCGTGACCCGGTAACAGTTTTTATACAACCTCCACTGCTAGTGCTGCCACATGAACGTTGATGTCATACATAGGCGGTGGTCACAATAATGTGACTGGGCCGGGTAGAAGCTGTTTATCGTCTTCTTGCTACAAGGCGTACCTTTTGTCAGTTGAAAAGCTATACATGCTGGTCAGAAACAGTCTGAAAAGCTTTTAAATGTGTTACAGGATAGGATATGCTGACAAATAATTATTAAGAAAAAGATTCGGTATGTTACACCGTCTCCGAGTTCATTAGAATTTTAGTTGGCCAATGAGGCCGTCGCGCCCACAAGTTCAAGCGAGACGGTGTCAGCAGATGTGTTCTTCCTTCGGTTTCCTAAAACCGAACGAGAGAGCGATACAAGAATTGGATATAGGACGGTAGTAACAATCGAACCCGAGGCAAAGGCTGCGCAGTCTCGTCCTACCATCTACGCTATGAGAACAACTGACACTAATTTTACGTGGCGGGCCACTTGAATTTAGGCGCCCAAAGGCCTGATTGGCTGACGCCAATACTGATTAACTCGGAAACGGGGCAGCTATCGAAGGTTTTTTTCTTAAGTTTTTCCTCAGCACAACTTATCATACACCGCCCATACAAGCTTTCCAAACTGTTTCTGACCACGCTATTTATCAACAGTCGGTGGAGACTTTGACTCGTTCCAGCCGCTCCTGGATGGCCGCAGGTTGACACAGCCTGATATTAAGGGAATACCGGGAGGTAAAATGCGGCTGGGGTTATGTGATCATCACCCTCCACGTACAACTGCGCGGCGATGAAAGACTCCAACTCTTCCTATAGTTAAGCCAATAGCCCCGTGAAGGGCTTGGGCCTAAGACATTACCTTTTTTTAACTATTTATCTGAAACTACTCAGATTATCATCCTCTGCCATCGGTATAATTCTGGCACTGGAGTCTTGGGATCAAGTACAGGGCTCCACAACGTGTATATGGCGACAAAAGTCTGAGCTTAACATTATAGGAAACGTGTGCTATGTTGCCGATTTTCCATTTATCTGTGACTTGTAATACTAATTGAGAAAATTGTACCCACCTGATAAAGCACGCCTTATTTTCTTGCAGTAATACTTCGTCAATTTCGTAGTTAACTAGACATTTTCAGAAAATTAGAAGATTACCGCTGCGTTTATCCTATGACGACAAACTGCTGTTCCACTGTTGTCGAAGAATAATTGAAAAACTTCCACTCAATATGTTTTCAACGCTTGCCGAAAGCAATCAGCGTGCTGGCGCACAGCGAATTAAATCGCTTTACCCTCCTATTTACTTCGGCGCCGGTGAAAATCAGTATCGAAAGAGAAACACATTTACGCCTTTGCATGAAGAAAAGGGTGTAACAATCACAGAGTGTTTCTGTAGGTTTGATGAAATGCCTCTAAAATAATTCGACAAGCGTTGCTATATTGGTAATAAATGCTATTAAATGAAATGGCGAAAAATGATACTAATCAGCCTCCCACTTACTCTATGGGTTTTCGTTCACCGTAATTTATATGACTCTCTTACTCACTTTCACTCACTCTCTCTCTCTCTCTCTCTCTCTCTCTCTCTCTCTCTCTCCCTCCCTCCCTCCCTCTCTGTCTCGCACAGTGGAGAGTGAAAATGACAAGTTTTCATACATAAAGGTGCACGTTGGAACTGTGTGGCTGGGATGGCAAGGAGAAACTCATGTCGACAGAAAGTGTATTCGGGTTAAATGTAACTGTGAGCAACTTTAAGAATGATCTTACAAGGCAAGGAGAAGGCCCCAGAGTTCAAAGACGGCCAACTGATCAGGTCGCTTGTGTACAACACCAATTAAAGACTAAGATATTTTGGCTGAACAACCCCTCTTTTTGAGAAAGCTGCCCCTAAAGTTCATGACGCACAATCTTCTGAGAACTGATGGGGTCGGAAGTAACTGAATGTAGAGCATCTTTCAATAACATATATGGGATACGCAAACGGATGTTTTCCTAGAAATCTAGGAAAGAAAGTTCTCCGACTGCCGTTTATGTACGTATAAGGTAAGAGCTGTTGAACAAAAGCGCCACTGGTGTGGTGAACAAGGCATCTGGTCGAGCAGCGAACTGTGTTCGATTCGTAATTTCATTCTGCATTTTTTCCATTTCTATACCGGTAGACATATGATGGTTACTTACGGCTCTTCCGGGTTCTTTGGCCGCGGTCGAAGAAACTTTCGGTTCCTGGCCTTTCGTCCAGAGTTACTGTGAACATCTTCGGAGGTGCCCCTGACGAATCGAATATCCGAGAGTGACATAAACACTGTGTGAAGTGTGCGTGGTCGAGTTTAGACGTGATCAACAGCGATAATCTTTCCTAGATATAAAACTTAACAATCGATTGTCGACTGTCAAGGATAAAACCTATTCCACAGAACCACTGTCCGTATATCACTGAGTTTCATGGCTTCCTTTTTCTGTTAAAATTATCACTATGTTTACATATTTCGATGGCTTCTCTATATAGTCGTCGATAATAGTTTGTCATAGAAGATCAAATTTGGTTTCGGAGAACTTCACTTCATGATTTCCTGATTGGAAATCGTGCTCTGCTACAGTTCGTTTTTCTGTTTTCCTTGTAATTAATGTAATCGACTATGCGTTTCCTACAGGAGCGGTACGTGAAGGCTGAAGTAGATTTCTAGATTCTGTACAAAATGCTGTTACTTGAAACGTTGTAAATAGGCTTCCGCAAGCGCCTGCCGGCTCATGTTTTTCAGTGCTTCCGTGAGGCGAACAAACCTGTTACAGTTTGGGCTGCCCTTCTTTGAATACGTGAGTCCTATTTGCTATGGATGCCACATGCTTGAACGACATTATAAGGCTGGGCAATCAAATATTTTGTAAACTGTCACATTTGTAGAATTACTACATTTCTCCATTATCCTGCCAATTAACTGAAGTCTGCTACCTAGTTCACTTTTGACTGAGCTTATGTGATCAATACAATTCCCATCCAGCAACGTGTTACGACCAGGTAATTGTATGACTTGACTGATTCCAGCTGTGTTTCATCCATATCACTGTCATGGGATGCTACATATCTTTATATGTGCAGTGTAGGATTTTACGTTTCTGTACATTTAAAACAACCTGGAAATCTTTTCACCACATTGAAAACTTATTGGTATCTGACCGGATATTTGTGAGGCATTTCAAATTAGCATTTCATTACAGGTAACTTCACCATCTGCAAAAACATTTGAAGTCGTTATTAAAATTGTCTGCGAGAAGTAATACACTCCTGGAAATGGAAAAAAGAACACATTGACACCGGTGTGTCAGACCCACCATACTTGCTCCGGACACTGCGAGAGGGCTGTACAAGCAATGATCACACGCACGGCACAGCGGACACACCAGGAACCGCGGTGTTGGTAGTCGAATGGCGCTAGCTGCGCAGCATTTGTGCACCGCCGCCGTCAGTGTCAGCCAGTTTGCCGTGGCATACGGAGCTCCATCGCAGTCTTTAACACTGGTAGCATGCCGCGACAGCGTGGACGTGAACCGTATGTGCAGTTGACGGACTTTGAGCGAGGGCGTATAGTGGGCATGCGGGAGGCCGGGTGGACGTACCGCCGAATTGCTCAACACGTGGGGCGTGAGGTCTCCACAGTACATCGATGTTGTCGCCAGTGGTCGGCGGAAGGTGCACGTGCCCGTCGACCTGGGACCGGACCGCAGCGACGCACGGATGCACGCCAAGACCGTAGGATCCTACGCAGTGCCGTAGGGGACCGCACCGCCACTTCCCAGCAAATTACGGACACTGTTGCTCCTGGGGTATCGGCGAGGACCATTCGCAACCGTCTCCATGAAGCTGGGCTACGGTCCCGCACACCGTTACGCCGTCTTCCGCTCACGCCCCAACATCGTGCAGCCCGCCTCCAGTGGTGTCGCGACAGGCGTGAATGGAGGGACGAATGGAGACGTGTCGTCTTCAGCGATGAGAGTCGCTTCTGCCTTGGTGCCAATGATGGTCGTATGCGTGTTTGGCGCCGTGCAGGTGAGCGCCACAATCAGGACTGCATACGACCGAGGCACACAGGGCCAACACCCGGCATCATGGTGTGGGGAGCGATCTCCTACACTGGCCGTACACCACTGGTGATCGTCGAGGGGACACTGAATAGTGCACGGTACATCCAAACCGTCATCGAACCCATCGTTCTACCATTCCTAGACCGGCAAGGGAACTTGCTGTTCCAACAGGACAATGCACGTCCGCATGTATCCCGTGCCACCCAACGTGCTCTAGAAGTAAGTCAACTACCCTGGCCAGCAAGATCTCCGGATCTGTCCCCCATTGAGCATGTTTGGGACTGGATGAAGCGTCGTCTCACGCGGTCTGCACGTCCAGCACGAACGCTGGTCCAACTGAGGCGCCAGGTGGAAATGGCATGGCAAGCCGTTCCACAGGACTACATCCAGCATCTCTACGATCGTCTCCATGGGAGAATAGCAGCCTGCATTGCTGCGAAAGGTGGATATACACTGTACTAGTGCCGACATTGTGCATGGTCTGTTGCCTGTGTCTATGTGCCTGTGGTTCTGTCAGTGTGATCATGTGATGTATCTGACCCCAGGAATGTGTCAATAAAGTTTCCCCTTCCTGGGACAATGAATTCACGGTGTTGTTATTTCAATTTCCAGGAGTGTACATAGCACGAAAAGGAAGGGTCCAAAATTACCTTCCCTAGGGAACGCTCGAAGATACTTCTACGTTTGTCGATAAATCTTCACACAAGAGGAACGCTATTTCATCCTGCGAAGAAATCTACATGCAAGGCACAAGTTTTGTTTGATGCCCCATATAATAGAGTTTTGTTAGTAATCGGTTTTGTGGTACCGAATAAAATGCATTTTAGGAGTCAAGAAACGCTCCGCCCATCTGACAGCCTTGATTCACGGCTTTCAGGATGTAATGTTTCGCATGACCGGTGTTTTCGAGATCTTTGATGACATCACGGATAACTCGGAAACATGGCACAGCCACCTGCCTACTGTGCAGTGGCACCCCATATCATCAGCCAGGCACAGTGCCCTCATCACGACGACAAATGCAATTTAGAAACTATCCTTAGAGCCTCGACATACGGATGGGTCCATCGTGATGCTGAAGGACTCGTCTGAAAAGACAACAAGGTGCTAGTCGTTTGACCAGTGTTGTCGTGGGCCGCACATTTTCCGGGGTCTCTCTGTTTCCGTGTTCAGCGAAGCCACATCATCACCGTTTTGACTTGCGCTTCGGACCTCGTCGAACGACCCATGTGAATACCTTTCTTACTACGACCAATCAAGCTTCCTGAGCCAAGGTACGTGACATGGCTACACCATTGTGCACTATCAAGCAAAGAATATGCTGTGTATGTTGTCCCGGACGATAGCCAGATGTTGCTTCTGTGATGTTGCAGGACGTTGAGCATGACCCTCATGAACACATCGATGCCATATAGGCATGATAGCTGTGGGACCGACGGTTTAAACCCGCGTCCGGCCATCCTGGTTTAGCCCCCCCCCCCCCCCCAAATTCTATAAGTCCCTCCAGATCCTTGAGCATCATGCACTCCGCCTCGCCTTCCGTATACGCCTCCCGTCCCCCATGCGGATCCTCTATGATCTCATTCCTTTCCCCCATCTGCTCCTATTCCTCGAACATCTCCGCATCCTCTACACCTCCCACCGTCTTGAACCCCCTCACCCCCTGGTTGCTCCTCTCCTCTCCGATCCCCGCCCCCTGCCACGTCTTCACCGTTGTGTCCCCCCTACCCTCCATCTCTACACCCTACATCTCCTTTCCCAAGGTGGCTTCCATCAACTCCCCCTCCCGGATGATGCCCTCTCTCCCTCCATTTATCCCTCCTATCAACTCTGATCCTCACTCCCCCTCCTTTCCTCTGTCCTTTTCCCGGGCTCCCTCTCCCCACCTTCCATCCCCTTTCTTCCCCACCTCCCCTCTCTTTGCCCCCTTCTCTCCCCTGCGTCCTTTTACATTTCCCTCCTCTCATTCCCTCTCGCGTCTGCCCTTCTCCCCCTTTATTAGTCCTCTCCCTCCTTGGTTCGCCTCCCTTTTCGTTTATTTTTCCTCTCCTCCCTCCTTGTTTTTCCCCCTCCTGCAGCCCCCCCCCCCATCTGCCTTTGGCTTGGGAGTGTCATCTTTGTGCTGCCACTTTCGTGCAGTGTTCTCCAGTGAGTGTTCTGCAGTGCGTGTTTTACAGTGAGTGTTCCGTGTTGTGTTTTTTGGGACTTGTTGCAAACAGCCATCATACTGTCGCTGGGTGTGCCTTTTATCTCTTGCGAACAGAAACCAGACTGTCGCCGTATTTTTTTAATTGTGTGTCTACTATGTTACTTGTCTGATTCCTGTGTATTTTATCTACATTGCCAACCCCTTTTGCTTTCTGTTTTAACTTTCCGCATTTTTACGCCATTTTACACTTTAAATCACCATTTTCTCGCCTGTTTTACCTTGTTTCTTTCTTCTTCCTTTATTTAAAAAAAGTCTGTAGGCTGTAGAGCAGCGTCGTAAGCTGCTGCCAGCCCGCCCCCTTCAGGGGGAATTGAAAATCAATAAAGAAAAAAAAAATCCTGGTTTAGGTTTTCTGTCATTTCCCTAAACCTCTTCAGGCAAATGCCAGGATGATTCCTTCGAGATGGCACGGCCGATTTCCTTTCGCATTCTTCCCTAATCCGAGCTTGTCTTACGTCTTTAATGACCTCGTTGTCGACGGGAAGTGAAACACTGATTTCCTCCTTCTCCACAAAAATATAAAGGGTAAGAAATATTTTAGGCTATTTTAGCTGAGCATCACGAAACGAAAAAAATTTACGGAACTTACTCACACATGTCACACTAATGCACTGACCATGTGCACAGCTCATATTTTAAGAAACGCTAATATAAGTACACACATACAAAGGTTGCACTAAAAAATTTGTCAGCGAAATTCCAGGAGGTGGTGAACAATAGATGCTAAGATTCCTCTTAAATTATGGTACATTAGTAGCAAATATTTACACGGCTGTTGGCAAGTTACTGAAAAGAGCTTTCACTGAATAACGGACTCCCGTCTAGAAAAATGGAAATGAACTGCAATATGTACGTATCCATATATATCTAATTCCAGGAACTCTACTGTTGCTCTGAAAATCAGATATACTATTTAGGGCAAATTTCATCGAGAAAGAAATACGTTGGGAAGCACTAGCTAGTATTCCCGTTCTCTTGAACAGGACTCTACATGAATTTATGAATTTTTACCACAAATAATTCGTATTACAGGCTTTTGGACTCGGAAAACTTTAGCCTGTCGTAACGAAATACCCCAAAATACGATGACGTATAAGACGCTGGGAAGAAGGTCAGCGAAGTATACCAGTGTCATTTAGTTTTATATAACCTATGTCTAACTAACGCATCTACTTCTGTTATTCATTTTGTTTGTTTTGACTCTAACCGATATTCTACTTATTCTGGCCTCCCTACGGTGAATGTTTGTTAGCGAACCGTGCTATCCTCATAGTTTTCGACGATTCACATTCTGTTCTTCCTTAGTATTTCTATATTCTAGGTTAATTTCATTTCTGAGTGAAATAAATTGTTGCTGTAAACATGCAACATTTTTACATGTCCGTCGAACTTTATGAATTAATGGACCTGTTGCGGTATCTATGGCCTCTTTTTAGCCGTTTTCAATCCTAGTGCGTACGAGCGTATGGCGTACCCAATGTCTCGATTCGGGTACAAGTACACTGCGCATTTTGTTCGCCATATCCACAATTATTCAAGACAGAACATATTCTGTTTGTCAGTAGAGGGAAGTATTTACTCGGATTTAGTATTTATTGGAACGGTCTGGTAGTTACAACGGGAGAGGAACTGTGAACTTGTTTTTATTTACCAATTGTTGCAATCCAAAGAAAAATTATAGAAGCATTGTTGGAGTAGAATTCGAAGTGCGGTCCTCCCGATTCCCAACAGAGCGTTCACCGTCGCTCTCTGTTTCACCAGAATAAAAGCCGGCCGAGCAGCTGGCTCCGCTGGGGCGTCGCGGGCACAAACAAGAGACGCCCCCGAAAAGTCCATTAACTCTTTCCCGACGTAACAACCGCGGGGCAGGCCGAGCTCGCCGCATCGATTTTCGCCGCCGTCGAGTTCAGCAAACATCGCGCAAAGCCTTTATGTGCTGTTTGCCCCGACCTGCACGTGAGGGCCTTCCCTCCGGTATTCTCATTTAATAAACAAGTGCCGCGCTAGAGATTACTCGTTTCTGGCGCTAATGGCGAGCAGTCGCAGCTGAGAGTGTGGCAGAAGCACAGACCTAGGAAATGCGCAGTGGAACACTTGCAGGGTGCCAACGTCCAGTGTTCCGAGAGAGCGCTAACACCGCTGCTAACTTGCAGCATTGAAACGATGTGTCCGAGGCTGTTCATCGGCGTCCACTGGTGATTCAGAGGACTGGATCTAACGCTTGTGAGTAGAGGAATAGACGGATATCCTTTTCATCCTGGGTTCGGAAAAGTCTTGCCATGAATTCGATGTATGCTACAAAAATTAACTGTTCAACTTAATGTATATTCAGTGCTCTTTTTGATAAGGTAAATGGAATGATGATTTCTTGACGGAATGAAAACAGTACGTTATAATGGAGAAATGGTAATTCACATAGACGCGCGCGAACGCGCGCGCCCACACACACACACACACACACACACACACACAGATCGTCTCTCTCTCTCTCTCTCTCTCTCTCATTTTCCCTCCCACTTTCGCTGTGTGCCGGCCGAAGTGGCCGTGCGGTTAAAGGCGCTGCAGTCTGGAACCGCAAGACCGCTACGGTCGCAGGTTCGAATCCTGCCTCGGGCATGGATGTTTGTAATGTCCTTAGGTTAGTTAGGTTTAACTAGTTCTAAGTTCTAGGGGACTAATAACCTGAGTCCCATAGTGCTCAGAGCCATTTGAACCATTCTTTCGGTGTGTATGTGTGTGAGTGTGCGTGTGTGTGTGTGTGTGTGTGTGTGAGAGAGAGAGAGAGAGAGAGAGAGAGAGAGAGAGAGAGAGAGAGAGAGAGAGGGAGGGAGAGAGAGAGGGGCGGAGAGAGTGACAGTGTTGTGTTGTCAGAAGAGCCAACACCGTGTTAGTAGTGGAGGCCGAAATGCACGCGTTTTAGCTCACGCAGGCTGGCGTGAGGAGGGAAGTACTATACTGACGTGGGGTCTCGAACATGAGAGGGAATTAGACTTAAGAAAGCGGACGTAATTAGTTTGGTACTTATCTTTAATCTATTAATGATGAACGTCGCTCTTGACGGTACATGATTCACAATATTATCTGTTCAGAATACATTCACAGTAACTGAATATGGCGCCTTGCTAGGTCGTAGTAAATGACGTAGCTGAAGGCTAGGCTAAACTGTCGTCTCTGCAAATGAGAGCGTATGTAGACAGTGAACCATCGCTAGCAAAGTCGGCTGTACAACTGGGGCGAGAGCTAGGGAGTCTCTCTAGACTAGACCTGCCGTGTGGCGGCGCTCGGTCTGCAATCACTGATAGTGATGACACGCGGGTCCGACGTATACTAACGGACCGCGGCCGTTTTAAATGCTACCACCCAGCAAGTGTGGTGTCTGGCGGTGACACCACACAAATAACATCCGATATTAAGATCTCTATGCTTGCAGATAACTTCTGAGGTCATCAGTCGCCTAGAACTTAGAACTAATTAAACCTAACTAACCTAAGGACATCACACACATCCATGCTCGAGGCAGGATTCGAACCTGCGACCGTAGCGGTCACGCGGTTCCAGACTGAAGCGCTTAGAACGGCACGGCCACATCGGCCGGCTCTAGGGAATTGTCGGCTGCTGTTAGCACCGTGACAGAAACGGCTGCGCTTGGAGTGGTGCCGTGAGTGGAAAGCATGACCTGTTGATGAATGGCGTCCTATGGTGTTCAATGAAGAATTGTGACTCTGCACTACCCTGTATGACCATCGTCTGTTAGTATGGCGGCGACCTGGGCTGATGTCTCATTCTTCCAACGTTGGGGAGTCACAGCGGTGTTACTCGTGGTGTCATGTTTGTATGGAATCATCGGGTGTGACTTCAGATTAAGGAAATCTAACTCCACAACGGTAAGTCACGGGCATCCTGTGTCCTGAAGATACCTCTCATTCTAAATTATCGTAGTGCTACTTTTAAACGTGACAGTGTAATGTGTCTCTCTGACCTGTATGCGTGATATTGTGGTACTCCCGTCACCATCAAAATCTCCAAATTCGTCCTCGACAGAACGTTTGTGGGACGAGCTCGGACATCTACACTGTGACAGTGTCAGGATTCAGGATGTAAAGGAACAGTTACAAAAGGTGTGAGAAACTTGCCTCAGGAGGGGATATAATGACATTATAGTATCCATCCCAACGAAAGCAGTGCGATCAGTGGAGTCTCTTAATGATAAGTGAGTTCGTACTGCCAAGTTAATTTATTCGTACTGCCAAGTTAGTTGTAAATTTGATTCGATTTTCCAATCGCTGAAATATTGTATACCCCCTCAACCCGTGGAGTTTCGTTTCCTCCTCCCCTTATGAGCACTTCATTTTTTTCAGACAGTGTAATTGAACTGACCATACTACTTATCTTAGCAGATACATTAAGGAAAGGCAAACCTACGTTTCTAAAATTTCTTGACTTAGAGAAAGCTTTTGACGATGTTGCCTGGAATACTCTCTTTCAGATTCGGAAAGTGGCAGGGATCAAATACAGGGAGCGAAAGGGTATTCACAATTTGTACAGAAACCAGATGGCAGTTATAAGAATCGAGAGGCATAAAAGGGCAGCAGTGATTGAGAAGAGAGTGAGACAGGGTTCTAGCCTATCTCCGACGTTATTCAATCTGCATATTGAGCAAACATTAAAGTAAACAAAAGAAAAATTTGGATTTGGGATTGAAACCCTAGGAGATAATATAAAAACTTCGAAGATTGCCGATGACATTGTAATTCTATCAGAGGCAGCAGGGGACCTAGAAGAGCAGTTGAACGGAATGGACAGTGTCTTGAAATGAGATAAGAGGAACATCAACAAAAGGAAAAAGATGATAATGGAATGTAGTCGAATTAAATCAGTTGATGCTGAGAGAATTAGATTAGGAAATGAGACACCTAAAGTAGTAGATGAGTTTTCCTATTTGGAGAGTAAAATAACTGAGGATGGTAGAAGTAGAGAGGATATAAAATGTGGACAGGCAATGGCAAGGAAAGCATTCCTGAAGAAGAGAAATTTGTTTGACATCGAGTATAGATTTAATTGTCAGGAAGTCTTTTCTGAAAGTATCTGCATGGAGTGTAACCATGTATGAAAGTGAAACAAGGACGGTAAATAGTTTAGACGAGAAGAGAATAGTGCTACAGAAGAATGCTGAAGATTAAATGGGTAAATCACGTAACTAATGAGGAGGTACTGAATAGAATTCGGGAGAAGAGGAATTTGTGGCACAACTTGACTAGAAGAAGGTATAGATTGATAGGATACGTTCTGAGGCGTCAAGGGAAGCGCGGAGGGTAAAAACTGTAGAGGGAACCAAGGCATGAATACACTAAACAGATTCAGAAGGATGTAGGTAGCAGTAGTTACTCGCAGATGAAGAAGCTTGCACAGGGTAGTGTAGCAGGGAGAGCTGCATCAAACCAGTCTCTGGACTGAAGACCACAATAACAACAACAATTATGATGCAGTCTGTATATATACATTATGTCACGCGCTTTTTGCTTGCTGTAGTGAAATATATTTGTAATTTAGCTTTTGCAGTCACGGAGTCAGCCGAACAAACCCTGTGCTTTTCGTGTTTTATGCAACGCCAATATCCAGCGGAACCGTTTCAAACAAATACATTTTAAAGTGGAATTTTTTGTACCCACTCGATATACCTGTCCCAAATTAGTCTAGCGCGATTTTTCACAAAGCAATTACTATTAACACAAAGAACAACCATTCCTGAAGCTGTTACCGAGAGCCGCTGCCGTTTCGCGGCACCAGACGGACATCGCGGCGTGGACAGGCGCAGAAGACGAAGCAGATCGGACAAGTAAAATATGGCGACGACTGACGACTGTCATTGGACACTGGAGCTGGCTGCCCTTTTTTGTTTTTTTTTTCTTTTATTAATTCGAAGTGTAGGAAATTACAGTATCGGGTATTCCACCCTGGAATCTGAAACACTATGCCGTTTCGAGGAAATTTCTTTAGTGCGATACTCTCTTCAATACTATTATGATAGAGACTGGACAAAAGTATGGCAACACCAACAGAAATGCATGCTTGAACATAAATGCAGATGCGAGTCAAGCCTGGAGGTTTCACTGTTGTATTTGGCCACGAACGGCACCTCTGCAATGCCTCAATACGTTGCAAGTATCTGTCGGACTCATAACAGTGTTTTGTGTAGCTGGGATTTTATTATGTCGGAGCTAAATGAGTTAGCAAGTGAGCAAAATGTTGGTAGTTATACGGTTAGAGCTTCCGTAACCATCGAAGTCGAAGTATTTTGATGTTTCAAGAGAGACCGTATCAAAGACATTCATCGCATCTGCGGATAGCGGAGATAATTCATCCGCTAAGTCACAATGCGGACAAAAGTGTGTGTTGAGTGACGGTCATTTTAGAGGATTTACGAAAAATAAGAGGAAAGCAGCTGAAAAAGTGACTGCAGAGCTAAATGTAGCACTCGAGAACTCCGTCAGTCTCAAAACAACACGAAGGAACATCCAAAGCAAGGAAATGCAGGGTGAGCTGGAATTACAAAACCACGTCACAGTGATGCAGATACCTGTGACATGAAAACCTGGGACCAAAGCCATAAAACTGGAACTGTGGAGCAATTGAAGAATGTCAGTTGTTCGAATGAGTCTTATTTCACACTCTTTCAATCTTCTGCCCGTGTTTATGTCCCAAGAGTGAAACATGAGTTCAGTGATGATTTGCGGAGCAAAATCGTGATCTTCCATGGGCCCCATAGCATTGCTACTCTGCATCGTCGAATTAATGTTAAGGATTATGTGGCCATTCTGGCTGACTCGCCATCCCAAGGTAGAATCTTCGCTTCCCAATGGTGATGTGTTCGGAGACTACAGGGCCCCTGTTTACACAGCTCCAAACGTCCTGGACTTATTTTGTGAGCACGAGGATGAATCGTAGCCTCTCCCCTGGCCACCACAGTCAAGAGAACTCAGTATGGTTCATCTCTGCGGTCAACTTTGGAGATAAGGTTGCGTGATCGCTATCCACATCTTTCGTCGTTCCCTGAACTTGCCATTATTTTGCAGGAGTTGTGGTATAAGGTTACCCTGAAAACAACAAGGGACCTGTATTTAACCATCCCGTGGCGACTAGTAGCTGTTTCAAATGCTAAAGATTTTCCTCCAACGTATTAAGTTCAGTAATGTGTCGCGTCTTTGGTGTTTCCATATTTTTTTCCACCCCCATGTACTGTAGTTTGCTCGCAATCAATATCTAATGCAGCCAGTATCAACAACAGACACGGGAAGATCGGTTAGCATTTGTGTGCCATGTTCTCCTGTCCCAATTTACCCCGTCGTGTGAGTAGTGGAACAAACTACATTCGGCCACACAAATATGTTCCCTTTATGTAAACAAACATCATCTGTCAGTTTCAAGATCATCCATTACCTACTCAAAAAAATGGTTCAGATGGCTCTGAGCACTATGGGACTTAACTGCTGAGGTCATCAGTCCCCTAGAACTTAGAACTACTTAAACCTAGCTAACCTAAGGACATCACACATATCCATGCCTGAGGAAGGATTCGAACCTGCGACCGTAGCGGTTGCGTGGTTCCAGACTGTAGCGCCTAGAACCGCTCGGCCACCTCGGCCGGCGCATTACCTACTCACTTTCACGGTCACCTTCCCTCTCTCCCCATCTCTAGGTCAGTTGGGTAGTAAGCTATTCAAATGGTTCAAATGACCCTGAGCACTATGGGACTTAACATCTGAGGTCATCAGTCCCCTATAACTTAGAACTACTTAAACCTAACCAACCTAAGGACATCACACACATCCATGCCAGAGGCAGGATTCTAACCTGCGACCGTAGCAGTCGCGCGGTTCCGGACTGAAGTGCCTAGAACCCTCGGCCACCGCGGCCGGCAGTAAGATATTCAAAGGGGTATTAACCTATTTACAAGCACAGACTGCATCGTTGCCTTATCTTAATGACTATCATTTATGACGCACCATAATTACATTAATTTATCACCCAGAAATGACGTGACAGTCAAACATCTTTGCCCATTGCAAGTTTGACACTTTGACATTTCAGTTGGTGTATGAAATCTCCAAGGTGAACTGATAATAATGGAAGTGTTATAGCATGGTCTGTGATATTAATCTACCAGCACTATGTTAATAGCTACGCAGTCAGTACATATTGGCCAGTAACAGTGGAGATATGGCACTACGGGCAAGCTCCTCTTGTTTACTCTCTCTAACCACTACCACTGCTTTAGTGGCCAGGGAGTGAGGCACCTGACATGCTGCACGCTGCTCTGGAGCAGCAAACTCACTTAACTCTCCATTATATTACTCGTTATGCAACGCCTGCATTCTGTACGCACGAAGGGTCCCTCAAACACGTCATAGAAGATTTATAAATTCCCGTAATGTATTTGTTCTTTATATACTGCCACTAGACAGCTTAGTAGTGGAAACCCGTATAAAAGCATGGATATTTGTAGGAAAATTAACGTTACGATTTGAATAGTTGTGCATAGCGTATATGCGGTAGTATGAGATATAGTAGGGCCGGCCGCGGTGATCTAGCGGTTCTAGGCGCTCAGTTCGGAACCGCGCGACTGCTACGGTCGCAGGTTCGAATCCTGCCTCGGGCATGGATGTGTGTGATGTCCTTAGGTTAGTTCGGTTTAACTAGTTCTAAGTTCTAGGGGACTAATGACCTCAGAAGTTGAGTCCCATAGTGCTCAGAGCCATTTGCACCATTTGAGATACAGTACCCTGACAGATGCAGCCAAATGGTGTATCATTTGATGTCAGTATTACGGTATATAACAAGACATCAACAATTCACGTCGTAGCGGGTGGAACTCAACATAAAGGCAGTCGGCTTCGTGTGGTGTTAGCGTGTGCATAAGTGCCGTCACTCTAAATAGGAGAGAGAAACCGTTAGTGGCAGTGCGTGTTATGTACGTAAACAACAATTGTGAGAATGCCACGCAGAAAACGGTTAACGTGCGATGAAGAAGGAAAAAGGAATGGGACTCTCTAATCGTCATAATGAAAAGAAGGTGGACATTTTAAGTACAGTGATTCATACTTTCGTGGGATTACGTGCACTATATGACAGAACGGAAAATACTGGCTTACTTTTGCGCAAATCAAAGGCCGCAAACCGTCATTCTTCTCAACCTGTTGCTGATTTACAGTTGCCAGTAACCTCCAGACGCGTAAAACAAATTTTGTCAAGCGCCAAACATTTTGCATTCAAGAAACGACTGCAGAAAGCTGTCTAAACACCCACACATAAAGAGACTAGGTTGGAATTTGCTGACGAACATACGTCGTAGACTTCAGATTAGAATAAAGTGAGCATCAGTGATGAGAAGTACTTCAATTCAGATGGATCTGATGGATTTCCCTACAACGACATGATCTGAGAGCAGAGCAGCAAGTAAGAATGGACAGAAATTTTGATGGTGGAAGTGTTACGATTTGGGCAGCCGTCTGCGGTAAAGGGAAATCATGCATCGCTTTGCTGAAGAGTAGAATGGACTACAATATGTACACTGAGATGCTAGAGACAGAATTAATTATAATGTATGAGGACCTAGGGGATGACAGTCTAATGTTTCAACAAGACAATGCATCTGTGCATGTTTATGCTGAAACCACAAGTGGTCTGAAGATAAAGATATCATTGTCTTGCCCTTGCCTGCAGGTAACCCGGATTTTAATCTAATAGAAAACCTTTGGGGAATACTTGCAAGGTGTGTTTATCGCAACAGAAAACAGTTTGAGGCCGTATGTGTACTGAAAAGAGCGACGTGAGAATAGTGGACGATAATTTCACTGCAAAAACCACAAACCCAAAAAAAAAAAAAAAAAAAAATGCCGAAGAGAGTTTTTGAGGTAAGCAGAAAGAATGGATGTTGAACAAAGTAATAACAATGCAATGACATAACAGAACAGTGAGTGCGTCTATACCAGTTTACATCCTGTAAATGCAAATACCTTATTTTGATAGTCGTGTTATAAAAGAAACGATATACTTCCGTCGTGATTGTTTGTATATATGAATTTACTACATTCACAATAAATTCCATACACGTATACTTCAGAAACTCTACTGTTCCTTACACAGAAACCCTGCCTTTCAACTGATTACCACTACTGTAGGTCTGTAGCAAATGCACAAATGGTCTCTAAAATGTGTCATAAAAACTTATATACCATATGCCTTCAGACTTCATGAATTTTCAATGATAATGCAACCTCACACAGAAAAGTGCTCCACCTGACTAAATACTGGATCCTGATAGTGTATGTATGCAGTATATCTCAAAACGATTGCGTCAGAATATTCTCTCTTCTCCTATTGATCGAAAATGGTAGAAAATTATCCCATTACCTGGTTGGATGGATTGGTTGCCCCCTCTATCCAACACCGCGGGGCACACTCCACATCCTGCATCAATTTCATTGTTGCTCTGGCCATCAGTGGCAACAGCTACGAAGCATTCGTATGACACATTTGGTAATAGTGACGAAGGAAGCTGAGGCCATTGTTTGGATTGTGACGACTTTGGAGGAATGTATCTGAATCATATATGTATGTTTGTGTGTGTGTGTGTGTGGGTTGGGGGGTGGGGGGGTTACAGATAGCAGCACGCTGTCGCAGCTGACGGGAAATGACGCATTAAAGATCTTGAAGAAAATTATAGGTGTTTCTGAGGGAGGTGGCTGGCTAGGAATGACAGAACCAGCAGCACTAACCACTGAAGACTGCAGTTGTAAGTAAATATCTCTTTAAATGCATGTGCTGAAGTCTTTATGATTATCTGATGTAATGCTTTTTTTCGTGTAGCATTGTTGAATGATGTTGACCACATGGAGATGGATTGACCCACTCCACTCGCTCTGAATACACCTGTCCGAAATGAGGCCAGTCCGCGAGCTGCAGATCTACATAATTAACAATAATTAACATCCTGTCCTTCTCTCCCTCTATACAGGGTGGTCCATTGATCGTGACTGGGCCAAATATCTCTCGAAATAATCGTCAAACGAAAAAACTACAAAGAACGAAACTCGTCTAGCTTGAAGCGAGAAGCCAGATGGCGCTATGGTTGGCTCGCTAGATGGCGCTGCCATAGGTAAAACGAATGTCATATGCGTTTTTTTAATAGGAACCCTCATTTTTTATTACATATTCATGTAGTACGTAAAGAAATATGAATGTTTTAGTTGGACCACTTTTTTCGCTTTTTGACAGATGGCGCTGTAATAGTCACAAACATATGACTCACAATTTTAGTCGAACAGTTGGTACAGGTATATTTTTTAAATTAAAATACAGAACGTAGGTACGTTTGAACATTTTATTTCGGTTGTTCCAATGTGATAAATGTACCTTTGTGAACTTACCATTTTTAGAACGCATGCTGTTACAGCGTTATTACCTGTAAATACTACGTTAATGCAATAAATGCTGAAAATTATGTCCGTCAACTTCAATGCATTTGGCAATATGTGTAACGACATTCCTCTCAACAGCGAGTAGTTTGCCTTCCGTAATGTTCGCACATGCATTGACAATGCGCTGACGCATGTTGTCAGGCGTTGTCGGTGGATCACGATAGCAAATATCCTTCAACTTTACCCACAGAAAGAAATCCGGGGACGTCAGATCCTGTGAACGTGCGGGTCATAGTATGGTGCTTCGACGACCAGTCCACCTGTCATGAAATATGCTATTCAATACCGCTTCAACGGCACGCGAGCTATGTGCCGGACATCCATCATGTTGGAAGTACATCGCCATTCTGTCATGCAGTGAAACATCTTGTACTGACGTCGGTAGAACATTACGTAGGAAATCAGCATACATTGCACCATTTAGATTGCCATCGATAAAATGGGGGCCAATTATCCTTCCTCCCATAATGCCGCGCCATACATTAACCCGCCAAGGTCGCTGATGTTCCACTTGTCGCAGCCATCGTACGGGTGCAATAGATGTTGACGTAGCATTTTCAACACCGACGTTTTTGAGATTCCCGATTCTCGCGCAATTTGTCTGCTACTGATGTGTGGATTAGCCTCAACAGTAACTAAAACACCTAGTTGGGCATCATCATTTGTTGCAAGTCGTGGTTGACGTTTCACATGTGGCTGAACACTTCCTGTTTCCTTAAATAACGAACCTATCCGGCGAACGGTCCGGACACTTGGATGATGTCGTGCAGGATACCGAGCAGCATAAAAAAAATGGCTCTGAGCACTATGGGATTCAACTGCTGTGGTCATAAGTCCCCTAGAACTTAGAACTACTTAAACCTAACTAACCTAAGGACATCACACACATCCATGCCCGAGGCAGGATTCGAACCTGCGACCGTAGTAGGCGCACGGGTCCGGACTGCGCGCCTAGAACCGCGAGACCACCGCGGCCGGCACCGAGCAGCATACGTAGCACACACCCGTTGGGCATTTTGATCACAATAACCATACATCAACACGATATTGACCTTTTCCGCAATTGGTAAACGGCCCATTTTAACACGGGTAATGTATCACGAGGCAAATACCGTACGCACTGGCGAAATGTTATACGTTTGTGACTATTACATCGCTATCTATCACAAAGCGCAAAAAGTGGTCCAACTAAAACATTCATATTTCTTTACGTACTACACGAATATGTAATAAAAATGGGGGTTCCTATTTTTTAAAAAACGCAGTTGACATCCGTTTGACCTATGGCAGCGCCATCTATCGGGCCAACCATAGCACCATCTGGTTTCCCCCTATCCGACTTTCGTTCTTTGTAGTTTTTTCGTTTGATGCTTATTTCGTGAGATATTTGGCCCGGTTACTATAAATGGACCACCCTATATATATCAGGCTGTTCATTTTAACTGAAGACATTGAAATGTCTCCAGAACTATACATCGGAGCAAATAAATTTATAATTCCAATTTGTTTCTCTCAGGAGGGGACATCCAACGAGAACACACTCGACCCGCGACAGTGGCTGTATCGAGTAGTCCCCTGTTCGGTACATTGGAGGAATACAACGTTGTAAATGGCGTTTCCCGTTACAAGTTATGAAATATTGGCCTGTCCCATACTCGCTGCATGGACATGAGGTCCCACATGTCATTGTACATTCAAGGGTCATTGAGTACCACGATGTAAATTAAGATTGTGAACCCATTTCTGTACCTTCGATTACAACGCCATCTGTGGCGAAAGGAAGAAAGTGCTTATGATAAAACGCATGTAGCCTTTGCCATATAATTGTAATCTGCAATAAAGAAATGGGGGTTTCTTCTGAAGATTTAAGATTTTTCCCACACCATCCATGCACGAGGTCGGGTGGGGTCAAAGGTGGTACCATTGGATGTGCCTCTCTGAGACAAACACACTGGAGTCATAACTGATTTTGATCCCATATGGAGCTTTCGAAATATCTCAATGTCTTCAGTTAAATTGAACACCAAGTGCATGTCAGTCTTTTGTGTTGTTTAGAAATACTAAGCCAATCCTCGACGTGGCCCACCACACATAGTCGGCGTTTTGTCATGAGGCATTACATCAGAGAGAGTCAGATTCCTAATGAAGTGTCTAGCCCTCATGTAGATGTCTTTGAGTTGTTGATGCAATGTACATTTCCATCTCATCTGTAAGCTCATAGGGCTGGGATCCAGTTATAGGTGACTAATTATTCATATTTCGATAGTTGTAATTTATGCTGGCGTACAATACTTACCAGATGGTTTTGTTTACAGGCATGTTCGATAATGGTTTAGTAGTTACAGAACGCGTTGACGACATAGCTTCGCCGGCCGCGGTGGTCTCGCGGTTCTAGGCGCGCAGTCCGGAACCGTGCGACTGCTACGGTTGCAGGTTCGAATCCTGCCTCGGGCATGGATGTGTGTGATGTCCTTAGGTTAGTTAGGTTTAAGTAGTTCTAAGTTCTAGGGGACTCATGACCACAGCAGTTGAGTCCCATAGTGCTCAGAGCCATTTGAACCATTTTTGAACATAGCTTCAATATACGGCATAATGAAATGGCGGAGATTGTTCCATCCCAAGCTGTGACACCATTCTGGGCTATAAGCTCACAAGAAAGGGATTCAGTTATAGACAGCCATATAAGTAAGTAATAATTCATATTTCTACAATAATTTACGCTTCCATACAATGCTTGCAAGGTGTTTTTTTGTTTCTAGGAGTGCTTGATGACGACTTGGCTTTGGCGGACTTAGGTCACAATGATGAGCTGAATAATATATGGAGAACCCTTCAACGTCTTGATGATGAGGAGATGAACTCCCGATGGATCAACACCAACATGGACTACAGCCTACGTAAATACGAAAAAATAAACATTATTATTTACACTTACATATGGTTCTTGCTTTGTAATCGTCACACAATACTTATCTATGTCATTGTTTATTTTTCCTGAAGAACTGTTGGAACTATCAAGAAGTGGTCTTACAGTGGCAGTAATACCTTGGCCAGGAGCATCCTCACTTACACCTTGGCCCAGACCACCATGATATTCACAGTGGCACAGATCTTCAATGTCGCCTCAACCCAGACCATTATCACATTCACCTCTGCCCAAACCACCATCATGTTCGCCCTAACTCAGCCCATCAGCTACTGCTTACTGTTATGCATAGACTAGCTGCAAATTCACCTTGAGAGTCATTCAGTCAATTTTCTGAAATGAAGGAAAGTATGTCTGGTAAGGAACTCAGCCGTGTACCGTAGCTGGGAATTCAGTCACATGTTTACAGCCGTTTAAAACAAGGGTCCTCCCATATTCTGCTTCCAGGGTGTAACCTCCCCCTCACTTATCGACCTTAATGACAGTGAAAAATTAAACCGCGTGTACCTAATGGAAATTTGGGAAAAGCGATCGTCACAGAAGTTAATTTGTCGGTAAAGAGGGAGGAAAGGGTTACATCTTTATGAAAGGAAAAATGCAAATGAAACAGGTGGAAATTAATTTTGAAAAGGGGTAAAGTTAACAATTAACTAGCGGTAATTAGATATTTGAGATTTGGGGGAAATTACGGTCGCCAGTCCTAAGGACAATTACTATAGTAACTGAAAAAGAAAGGTTATTACACATATAATTAGCACTAGAAGCGTAGCAACTGAAGGTTGACACGTGTAGTGTGAAAACTGAAAGTTTGTCAGAAGTAATAAATTTCGCTACACTCTGACTTAATTTAGCAAAAGAATTAATAAAACCGGAAAATCGAAAGTTAATTTAGTGACTGAAGTTAATAGTGAGCTTTCTTTCTTAAGCACATCGAAATTCAGTAAAATACGGTTAGTCTTGGACTACCTCAACAATCATTTCAAAACCTACTTGAATCTACGCAATTTAGAAATAAGAGATTTAACTTTGAACTTGAATTAAATGATTCTGAACAATTAACGATAGTAAAATTTAGTACGTACCAAGCTGAGCTGCAGTCACAGGTAAGCTAAGATACGGTAACAAAACTCGCACTCTTAATTTGTGCTTGTGTAATCTAAATATTGTAGCCAGCTATGAATGGCTTAACTGAACTTTGAAATTGTGAAATAGAATAATATTGCTTTAATGCTGGCGTTTGAATTTCAACGACACTCGGGTTCATTCCGGAAAAGGAAGGGACCATGCTTGGTAATGAAATTGGGACAATGAGCAACAAAGGTTCATGCTACGTTGCTGTAATTTTGTGATTTGAACAGTTTTAAAAGCTGAGGTCTGCCATACAGTTCTAAAACTTTACGTGCTTCCAGTCTTCCTTGTTGGTTGATTGAAGGTTTGAAGCCGTCGATCGAGGAGGTGGCGACAGTCATTCATTGTCGGCCGTCGCTGTTGCAGAAGCTGGATGTTGGCGCGCCTTCTTCGCGACACCGTCACCAGGCGAAACGGGCTCTTGATGTGCGCCAGCTAATGCTTCCCATCCGCGACACCGTGTCAGAAACTATCATAGCAAGTCGAGCGCAATTACATACTGCCCAATCCCGAAAGCGCGGCAACTCGCGGGAGCGTCACACAACACACCTGCTCCACTGCACTACCCCAGCCAGACCCCTTCTGCTCAGCCCGCGCTCCACGCGGCAGAGTTAACACTACCAAAGATCCTAAACACTTTCGTTCTCCACACGACCTATCGATGTATTCGTTCGATAGCATAGTTTTCCCTAGGCCAGAACCAGCGTATAAATACAAATAATATTCACAAAACAAACCAATTATACATCGACATAAATGCATATATATACAAATAGTAAAACAGTTACAATATACAAAGACACAGAAATGTTATATCTTCAGGTAGCAAAATAAGGAAAAAATTTTGCTGTGCAATAGATGGAAATAGGAGGATATGCATTTCCGGCGTTACAAGGGGATCTACTTAAAAACCGGGCATTAGTAATGATCAAAACCTTCATGACGACTTTCCTTTTGCTTACTTCTGGCTTCTGAGAGAAATTACAACACAAATGTGCCGCTTATGAAACGACACCTATGTCTTGTGCGTTGGCTTAGACACTGCTACTACTCAAATGATATCCTGTTGCATCAGCTGCCAGAACAAGCAGGCCACCCCTACATGTATTTTCTTCCCTTGGTCAGACTCTTCCAGACTTCATTAGGATATCGTGGGATCTTTCGTATGCCGCACATAGCTCATTGGAGTATGAGCAGGGAGTTCCCATAGGTTTCCTGTCTGTCTGTCACATCAGCTATTCAAACCTTATCTCAATTTCTTACGTTCAAAGACTTCCTGACACCATTGTCAGATACAATGATCTCAACTTTCTTTGACAAAAATGGCATCGCCGTGGAACACAGAGCGCCCTCTACTCTGCTTCAGATGGGCTAGTGGGAAGTTTCGTCTGAACATCTAGAATCCACATGTCTAAACTTCACTGTCACTATCCTCATGGCGGCTCTCACCCTTTCTTTGGCATTCTGCATGTCAGCCCCACAAGACGGCTCGTCTCATCCTGAGAAACATCATGGCTGGTCTCATTAGTCATGACTTTCTTTCCTTCCCAACACAGTTCACAGCTCCCCTACTCGGTGGTCTATCCACCGCCGTTTTTCACTTAAAGAAACGGTGTGGGCACTTGTTTTACTAAGGGTTGCCACCACAGGTTTCCAGCAGTAATTTCCAAATTACTTGACAGGGCCATAGTTAATGTGACAAATGTGGATGGCACACTGTGCCACAAACATGTCATCCAATTACGACCTCACTGTGGTCCTTCTCCTGAAGCCAAGGCACTACCACTTTTTTGGTCCAGGAAGGAAGCCACTGCTGTCTCGACCACAGACACTGCTGGGCCGTCTAAACAACTGCTGGTGGCCAGCTCTCCTGGAGAGGCTTTCTACAGCACCATACATCACATAAGGTCTGATGTCAATGGATGTGGACATCATGCTCCAACCACCCTGACAGCCAGTTTGGAACCTGTCTACTCCACGGATATCGACGTGAACTTCGCCATCACCTCCAGTTGGGTGGTTGGGGAGGGATGCTGTACCAAGGCACAACGTCTATGGTGTCAGCAGCCAACCTCACATCAGTGATTTGAAGATACCTAACATACAGGGGGCAACTTTTTGGACGACAGATGACCATGCTCCGAACAGAAACCGAGAGCACTGCTGTAGGTCTCAGGCTGTATGGAACCTATTCTCTTCTGTAACACCATTATCGAAAATAGGACTTGCTCTATCCAATCGCTATGTGGTGCTTAAGCCAGTGATTAGACAAGATCAGTGGAATTCGCTCCGAGTGAGCGTTTCTGAGCAAATTTTCGGTGCCACAAGGATTCTGTCAGTCAGGATTCTCACTCGAGAGCTACATTCATGACGTCACTGCATTATACATCTTACTTCACGACCCCATAAGCTGCCAGTTGTGGACATGAAGTGTTTGTGGCCTTCTCGTTGAAGGAGACATCGACTCTGTCATCATGCCAGACTTGTGTACTTGTAAATTTATTCTTCTCTAACGTTCAAGCAGCTGCATCCTGGACTTAGACAACTTTACTCCCAACCATACAAATTTTGTTCATTGAGTTTGTACTGTAACACTGAGCATCCTATGGGACTTTAAATGCAATAAATAGTATGGAACCTATTCTCTTCTGTAACACCATTATCGAAAATAGGACTTGCTCTATCCAACACCATAGACGTTGTGCCTTGGTACAGCATCCCTCCCCAACCACCCAACTGGAGGTGATGGCGAAGTTCACGTCGATATCCGTGGAGTAGACAGGTTCCAAACTGGCTGTCAGGGTGGTTGGAGCATGATGTCCACATCCATTGACATCAGACCTTATGTGATGTATATATATGACAATCTGACCAGCCTTCAGTCACTAGAAGTATTACTGTCCTCTTACAAGAAATGATTTAGATCTTTTTCGTTTCATTCCACGTCAGAGCAGGCGCGCTGTTAATCTTTGACAAATAAACTTGAATAATTGTTGCTGGGTATATTTGCGCCACCATCGGCAGACAACCAGTTACCATGCCTAACAGTGCGTAGGAAAACCGTTGGCATGCAAAACAGCCCCCAGTCGTCTCGAAATGAATAAATACAGGTCCTGTATGGTTTACAACGGAACCTTATGCCATTATCCTGAAAAATAATGCGAAGTTCATGTGACGATAACGGAGGTGGTTATCGATCGCACACCCTTCCCTCCATAGTAGACCACAAAGACTGAGAAATGTTGAGTTGTGATGACTTTGATGGCCAGGAGAGATGCAACAATTCATCCTCGTGGTCACAAACTAAGTCCTGGACGATGACAGCTGTGCGAACAGAGGCCCTGTCGTCTTCGAACACAGCATCGCCACTTGTGAACAAACAATATACAATGGGATGGACCTGATAGCCGAAATGGTCACATAATCCTTGACAATAACGCGACATTGCAAAGTAACCGTGAGGCTCACGGACTACCATCTCTGAACCCCAGGCATGTTTCACTCTGGGCAGTAGGCAGTTTGTATCATACGCATTGGATGGTGCGCGTCAGACAGAAACTCGGCCAAAAGTTGGAAACAGAGTGAAACAAGACTCATCCAACCAAATGACATTCTTCTTTGTTCCACAGTCCAGGTTTTGTGGCTTCTGGACGAAGTTTTCCTGTGACGAGTATTTGCATTACTGATGTATGCTTTTGGAATTCCAATTCTCCCAGCAATTCTTACCTTGTGTAGCTCCTTTCTTGTTTCTTTGGTGCTGACATGGTTCGCGAGTGTGACATTCAGTTCTGCAGTGTCTATTATAGCCGCTGTCCTCTTATTTTTCAGTAACGGTCTGCCACGATCACTCAGTTGTCACTTAAGGAGTGATGTTTTTCTGCTTTCCTTGTAAACCTGAGATAATATGTCACTTGAAACACCAAAAATATAAAACTATACCTCTTAATGAGTAGGTTATGGCACCATTTACAATTTTTAAATTCGTCCAATAATTACAAGACATATCGAAAATAAATTACATAGGCAAGCTGCACCGATGCTGATTCTGGGTTCAGGGATAGTCACATAGTAACACAGACACGGTGATCGGTTCCTGCTACATTTGCTTAACAGTTAGATATCTGCTGCTGGCAGGTACTGTTCCCTTAACATGAAGTGCGGCTCAGTAAGGCGAGATTCCTTGACAGGAGGCAGCGCCCAAAAGTTGAACTATTATGAGAATAAAAGGGGATGTCGACATGTAAGTCAAAAGGCAATCATTCTGCTATTCCAGGCTGAAACTAGAGGAAAGGCTATTAAGTTTGAACGGTTTTTTGGTTACTTGGAGCTCAAGAAATTTCACATTTACCAGTATCGTCAAAGGCACATTAACTGCACTAAATTTGCATCGTTTTCTTCGGTGTGATTATTTCAGCCCCACTCCTGTCTGCATCGTGCAATTTTTCCCATAATTGAACACAATCGTCTTACTGAGCATCACCATTTTACCTGCATGCTGCTTTAGCTTATTCTTCTACCTTTTCGCTCCAGTATCCCTCTCATTTTCAGTGGATTTAATAATGTTAACAACAAGCTCTCGCACTGGTGGGCTGCAATGGACACCACTTTGAACTGAACCGTGGCCGTGCTTAGTCCTCCCTGTAGGCACATATACGGACGGCTTTTTCAGCTGATTGTTGCCCAAAAACCTGTAATCATCACGAGTTTTCCTTTTAATGGGTATCAAATGGCTCTGAGCACTAAGGGACTCAACTGCTGAGGTTATTAGTCTAATGGGTATCCTTCTTGGCATTTAACTTGTAACAGATAGGCCAGAAGTCCTCTATTTCTCCTTCAATCATTTGACTCACATGTTGCACGTTTTAATGGCTGCGTGTGGCGAGTCCGAACGGGAAAAGGGCCACCGATGCATCATTGACCTAAGTGAGTGCCGAAAACCTCCTAAACTCCACAGCTAACCAGGCCAGTTAGCCACGCCAAATAGATAGAGCAGAATTATTTTGGATTGTTTCCACACAATGGGAGCACTTTATCAGGCGACAGAAATATTGTGGGCTGTTTGCACGCGGCAGATTTGAGTGCGGCGGCCCGCGAGTGTAATTCCGGCAAGACGGATGGCCCGACGGGAGCCGTTGCCGCCGACACACGATTTTTGTTCACAGCCTCTGGCACTGCTTCCGTGTTAAAAGCGCTCCGCAGTCCGCTCTTGTGGGCTTCCAAACCGATGCTTCCCATCAGTACTTCACTGCGTCTGTAGCGCATCGCATCGCCTGGAATGTGTGACTGTAAAAGAGACAGTTCTAGTGTGGAACGGAGCGTTTACTCGTAACAATGCAAGGAGAAACCGTAACCAGTTTACCACAACACGTTACGGTGCTTATTCTCTATCTACAGCCTATTTTTCTTTCTTTCTTCCTTTTTACTCTACAAGCTTTTGCTATCACTGCCGTAAGTTAACGACGTCGAAAAATACTTTTTTCAGTATTACGTCACCTGCAGATGGAAGTCAAGAATCGACACCCGTTGTGATATATTTAAAAAAGCAGAAAACGGTTGTAAGGCACCTTTCCTCATCCTCCGTGACGTCGTAGTGCCTCAAGAAGGCCGCGATTCTATTGCGCGTTCCTCGAGAGAACAACGTCAGGTATTATACAAGTGCTTCGATACGGAAATCTTTACTGTTATATAGGAATTAGACTTGTAAAACAGTCTTTATAAGTCACGCAGGCCTCGCTTTAGCTTGCAGGACGAGGTGAAAATGACAAATACTAAATGGTGTCTGTTAGCTCTATCATGTGCTCACAGTATATTTTACTATGTCATGTATCACGATATTTATTTTGTTATAATTTTTGATATCTTCCTTTGATCAGTTTCAATATACGGGGTGATTCTTGTTAACGTTTGAAAATCGCCGAAGCGACGTAGATGACGCCGAGACAAATAATTTAATATAAGACACTTGGAGCAGCAAATGTCGGGATATACCACAGCAATGGATGACAAATTTTAAACATGAGACATCAAAAGATGACGTACCTCGCCGCACGTGCAGAGGTTGGCTTGTCGGCAGTGCTACACATCGTAATTGCGTTCAAGCAAACGATACAAATTTCGAACACCTGTAAATGTGATTTGTTGTAAACGTAGAAGTTACAGAATTATTGTCCTCGCTGTAAGCAAGTAAAAGCCTATCTTATTTTCTGTTTCTTACTTTTTGCCCCCTTTTTTGTTTTTGTTTGCAGATTTTGTTTAATAAAGAAAACGTAGGTTATTTACTGGTAATGACGCAATTAAAAACTTTGTACTCGTTTACTTATGACGGTATAAGGTAGGTTTTGATGTACTATACTATGTAATAAACACGCGGTTGTCTATCGTAACTTAAAGAAAAATACTGCTCACCAGATGCAAGATTCGGACCCTGAACCCACACGCTTAAATGGCACACACAGGCCTGGAGCCAAACCGACGTGAATACCTGTATTGCGTTGGGCTGATAAGTTGCGAGAGATCTCTATGCTAAACCGCTGGCCGTGCAGTGAGATAATTCATCTGGTGACGTCAGATGTTCAATATCTGTCATCCACTTTAAGGATATTTCCCGATATCTGCGGCCCTATGTGCGTTATATTAAATTACTTGTCTCAGCGTCATCTACATCGCTTCGGAGGTCTCTAAACGTTAATAAGAATCAACCTGTAGATCGATACCAGATTTTTCGCCTCTTTGCAAAGCCACTGTGTCGAACATAGTCACTGGTGAGTATAGTTTGCTCTCGACCAAGAGCAAGCTCTGAAGGAAGGGTGTTTTGTTTGATGGAGAGCCATGCCGTTAACCAGACATCATAACGTACAAGAAATCTAGTAACTTCAATCTGTGCTGAATCATAGTTTTCCGTATGAGGTTAAAAAATGGTTCAAATGGCTCTGAGCACTATGGGACTCAACTGCTGTGGTCATAAGTCCCCTAGAACTTAGAACTACTTAAACCTAACTAACCTAAGGACAGCACACAACACCCAGCCATCACGAGGCAGAGAAAATCCCTGACCCCGCCGGGAATCGAACCCGGGAACCCGGGCGTGGGAAGCGAGAACGCTACCGCACGACCACGAGATGCGGGCGTATGAGGTTAGCTGACCATCTTTACTAGGGTTTCTCTCTCGTTTCTGCACGGTGAAATGGGAACCAATGGGTTTTGATTTCGTAAATTAAAAAAAGAAAACTTTATTGATACAAAACAATACAATGATAATTAATGATAATCATACAAAGTAACCCACCACCTGAACTAATTAGTGGGCCTTTAATTATTACAATAACAAATGCAGCTTATACTTTCGTTGGTGGCTAATACTATTGATATGGACAAGGTTAATAAAAATTTGTTAATCTTCTCAATAAATACGTCTATTCTGGAGCGTTACAAGTGTGTCAAGTTGTACTACAAACCTACTATTTATGGCCTGCCCATCGAGCTAATCCTAGTGGGCGTGCCCCTAGCACTGGGCTGGACAAAATTACTTTAAGTCTCAGCAGTCCCTAATCGTTTTACTGATATTCCTTTACATGTACATAGTGTCTAAATGGAAATGCTGTATCGGGTTCTTGATACACCTGCCTCCCTGATCCTGAAGCGCAGCGGATCTCGGTCGCAACGGCGACCAGCAATTCCCCGCCCGGTGGTACTGGGCAGGTGCACCGCAGTCTTTATTGGTTTTTGGTCATTGACCATTATGGTCCCTAATGAAATCCCTCAGGTTCTTCCGTGAAACCTTGCTTGCCAGTGTGTTTAGGACCTGATAGGTGTCAGCAAGTTGTGAGGTAACGGGTGAGTTGTGGGACCCTGAAAATATTCTAAGTTCGGAGTTGGCGTGGGTGCACGGGCCGCTCGGCAAGCCGGGGCTTGTCAGCAACCGCGTGGTGCCCAACGAACATAGCCAGAGCAAGAGGGGTGGCCCCAGCGCGTGCTCCAGGCCGATCGCGTGGCTGGGAATTCCATGTTGATGCTGTGTCGAGGAGTGTGATTTGTGCCGATGAAGGAGATTTGTATGCCTAGAGTGCCAAAAATGGCTGATTCTGTGAAACCATAATGGTAGACATTTCACAGTTCATGTAGAAATTAATAATAGCCATAGGAATAATGATACATTAGAAAGAAACATGTACACTACCATTATTTGCACGACGATTCTCATGGTGTAATCATATTTTCAATATCTTTATTAGAATAAAGCTTAGTATCTGACTTTAAATTATGCGAGTAACACACAGCAACGAATTTCCAAAATCCAAACGGTTCATCCGACTTTGTCGATCGATGTGTCTTTAGAAAGCTACTGAATTGATATGAATTACAGGCATGTAACTGGAACAGAACATGAGTTACTGGAGGTCAAAGTGGCCTAATACTATTGATCGCATCAGGTCATAAGTCCTCCATAGTTACACGAAAAAACGGTAGCAGCATACTTACAAATATATTTATTCATCTATGTCTTTGTTTATATCCGATATATACTATTCATGAAGAAATTGGCCAAATATTTACTGTGTTTTAGAAAGCGCAGAGGCATTAGGCTACTGGACTACTTTTGCTTCTATTCCTTCGATATACGTTTATTTGATCTGTTTATGTATTTAATAATATGTGTTAGAGCGTGTTTATGGTCCAGCCGTAGGAATATTTATTTAATTTCAAGTTATTTAAATGTAAATCCAGTATATCGTATGTGTTTCAATATGTTTGTGAGTGTTCGTTGGCTTGGAGACATGGCGGGGGCGCTCTAGCCAATCACAGCGCTCGTTACTACAGTAGGCGACTACCGAAGTGAATGGAGAGACTGTATGGAAGTGGGGAAGGAGCATCGGGTCACATAGGACACGAGAGAGTGCTGGACGGGAAGGCATGATGTATGGTCGCAGGAAATGTTTGAAGAGTTCGGGCAGTTTACGCGTGTTTGCGGCAGATGGAAATATTTCATAGTTCCGACTTGTGCACTTGTGAGATTTCCAAGGCTTCTGCAGTGAAGATGTAGTATGCGTTTAGAAGTGAATATCTCGCGAGCTATGTTGTTGCCCATAACTAACTGCGTGAAATTGGAATCTATTGTTATCCTATTTTTCGGCTTATGGTTTATTTAATTGCTGGACCATCGACACCAATAAGTGGTTTGCAGAAATAAACGGTATTCTTAAAAGTACTTCTGCTATCGTACTCATCATTTAAAGTCGTTAAAATATGGCCTGCAGATTTTATTTAATTGCGATCTTTCATTTATAAATTTCTATGTTACATTCAAAGTTCGCAATTGCTGAGTGATAGGAACCTTCGAACATTCAATTCATGTGTGTATTCATATTGTATACTGTAGACTCAGCACTATTTGGCATGTAATGTGGCAACCACGTATCCCAGCCCCTAGAAAACGAAACCAGCCAAAAGTTTTAATATTTCAACTTTGAGTCTGAGGGTACGTGGTTGAGGGTCACCACCATTATTTTTGTGAAAGCCCGCAATGTCGTAATACGGAATAGGTATCTCGATTGTGTAGTTGATGTCTCAGTTCGGTTGCCACATCGTCGTATATTGGACACTAATAAATGACGTGGTCGGGCGTGCCGTTTTGAGCGCCACAGTCACACGCTGGTGAAGGTCGTTTCCCAAATGGACATAAGTATGTCAAATATGGTCCATGCACTTTAAGGAAGTGCAGCAGATCCCTACTTGGCTTGAAGTAACCTATCTCTAGTCCTTAATATCAGGCAGCAGTTGAAATACCCTCCACCCCGTTTCCTCATTCTCCCATGACTCCTGCCATAGCTCCTCCCCCTCATCTTCTAATAGATGATTTGTCGCCTACTTATACCCCAAAGATCTCCATGGTCTTTTCAATCTTCCCTTTGGTTATCCAATACCATGCTGCCTCCACTTGTGTCCTCATGTCCAATGGACATAGCCCCATTGACACTAACAAAACCCACTGCCTCCCAGGAGTTGTTTGGTACGTCCCAACAGAGCGTAACGGCATATTCCGCTGTATCCTTCTTACAGTCATGGTAGGAATCACCCTCGTGAGCCTGTGTGCCCAGACCCCAGACCCATATCCTACTATTGACGTTAAGATGCTATTGTGGTAGAGTTTCATGAGACTGAGATTTCTAGCATCGCGGTGCCAAAGAACTGGTGTTCCATTAATTATTTGATTCCTAATCAGGCTACCTTTCAACAGTAGATACGTAGATTTGTGTGGTGCAACCTTCAGTTTCGTTTTGTGGCACGATTCAACAAACGATGTTATTGTTCGTTCCACTTTGGGTTCTAGGTCCTCACAACTAAAGCTGCCGACCAGCAGGAGGAAGTCATCTGCGTAGGCTATCACGTCTTGCACATTTTCACTGAGTTATAATTTTCTATAAGAGGTTCCATATTTACATTCCAAAAGAGTGGCCCCAGGACAGATCCCAGAGGGCATCCCTTCGTAATGGTTTTATTTATTTTTTCGCTAGGCGATGATAACCAGACCTCCCTGTCCTCAAAATAGCTCCTCAGACAGCCATAGAGGGGCGCTGGCCACATCATTTCAAGCAAGCAGGAGAAGAGCGAGGGCCACCACAGGTTGTCGAAGGCGCCACTGATATCTACCATGATGCCTACACTTATGTGGGGCTGAGCTGCAGACCTCGGCCGCCAGGGCAATTGCGTCAGATGCTGAATACCCAAGCTGAAAGCCAAACTGCCTGTCGCTCATCCCGCGCAGTATCCTGTGTGCCATCAGTCTGCCAGGCAATTGCCTCTTGAGTATTTTTCCCAAGATATCCAGGAGACATATTGACCTTTAGAAGTTGCCTTCCATAGGGTCCTTCTCTTTCCCATTCTTTATAATTACGACATTTGCCTTTTTCCAAATTTTCGGAAATTTGCCAAGCCTTAGGCACTCTTTGAAATACCTTATGACTTACGAGAGATGCAGTTAGCTGAGGGGTGAGGAACTGCACAACCTCCGCTACTATACCATCTGCCCCTGGAGCCTTTCCCATTTTGAGAGATTTGATATGTGCCGCCACTTCTTCCTCCGAGAAGGGGTACACCATGGTGTAGTTGCTGTACTCATCAAGATCTTCCCAGCGGATCTGACGTTGCATTTCGTTGTCCTCATTTTCCTCATCATCAGGCAGCAGAGTCTAAAGGAGGACCTCGGCAGTATCCTGCCAGGACTCTGTCATTCGGCCGCCATTCCTGATGGTCGAAAGAACCGCGGGAGATTTAATTTTTTCCCTGGCCAGCTTATAGGGGACACCCCTGGGGTCCGTGGCTAGTTGGTGCAGCACATACCTTTCCCAACATTTTACCCTAACCTCCTTCAGCTTTTTCTGGAAGACATCTTTTGCTTCTCGGCATCGCTGCAGCCAGAACTGTTTTTCCTGCCAGATTACACTTCCCTGGTAGGACCTCCTCGCCCGTCTTACAGATTGACAACGTTCAAGGTCGGCAGACCATGGAGGTGAGCCGGCCGCGGTGGTCTAGCGGTTCTAGGCGCTCAGTCCGGAGCCGCGCGACTGCTACGGTCGCAGGTTCGAATCCTGCCTCGGGCATGGATGTGTGTGATGTCCTTAGGTTAGTTAGGTTTAAGTAGTTCTAAGTTCTAGGGGACTGATGACCATAGATGTTAAGTCCCATAGTGCTCAGAGCCATTTGAACCATGGAGGTGAGGAGGCCGCAACGGCTCTCCTGCTGGTTGGTACAACAGTTTTCACTGCTCTGATTATTGACACCATCAGTTATTCGGCATACCTATCCACGTCTACGTCACCTTCAGGCAGTGGAGGATCGTCACACTTCGGAGCTAGGCATTCCCAATCTGCTCTATTGAAGTTATATTTATTCTCCCACCCCATATCCCATTGGCATTCGTCATCACTTACGCTGAAAACGATCAGATTGTGGTCACTTGTTGTGAACTGATCTACGACTCTCCAGTTGTTAATGTTGCTGATGACACTGGATGTTTACAAGGTGACATCTATGTTTGTTCCAATTCCACCTCCCCCTCTATAGATGGGGGCTGCCCCAGTCTGTTTGCTACAACTAGTTAGGAGGCCATAATTAGCTTTTCAGCCTGCTCCCCATTTGCATCTCTAGTGCCGCTGAAGCACAGGGGGGATTTTGCATTCATATCGGAGGATATCATAATCCTTCGCCCTCGCAACGCAGTGGTGACTCGTATGAGATGATCCAAAAAATCTTCCAATTTACCTCCGTATTGGAGTTACATGTTGATTATTTAGAAGGGCCCCGCAGCAGACTGTAGTTGCACGACGTTGCAGTGGCTGTTTGATAGTTGTGTTAGGGAGGTGAAAAATTAAATGACGTGCGACTTGGGCCTCCCGTCGGGTAGTCCATTCGCTGGGTGCAAGTCTTTCCCTTGGAAGCCACTTCGGCAACTTGCGCGTCGATGGGGATGTAATGATGATGATTAGGACAACACAACCCTCAGTCCCTAAGCGGAGAAAATCTCCAACCCAGCTGGGAATCGAAGTTAGAGTAGTGACCCGAAGCCTCGTTTGTTACAATTAGAGCTGCTTTTGGGTTTCCCCCAGCATAAATTACTTGCCAAGTGGCAGGATATTTGCCCAGCTCGGGAGTATGGCTCCACTACCCTTCGCAGCTCCTGCATGACCAAACGACTGTTGTGCGTGTTTATCTGTCCGATGTTTATTTCACGTGACATTATGGAAAATAAGTGTGTACATTACAGTAAGGCCAGGTCTTTTTCCAATCTAGCGCAATGCGCCCATTTGCTAAAACAGACTCTATGTAGATTTCATCCACGTCAAATCTTTCATCTCTTCCTTGGAAAACCTTTTTAATGAGGTCACGCAAGGCTCCGAAGTCAGTGGGGTTATTCATCGAATTTATCTGTATTCTGTCCATAGCCTCCACTGTCGAGAAGGTGACCTTTCTGCCATATTTATGTCCTACGCGAACGACGTGTCTGAGTGCAGTTGTCAGGAGAGCTGGCTGCTCCAAGCGCGACAGCTGCATGGCATGTTCTAAATTGGGATACACCCTTCTTGGGTCTGCTCCTGTAGCTCTTATTTGTTGAACTGCCTGTAGGGGCATCGTGTTGGTTACTGTACTGTCCTGTATTATTTTTAGTGACGGTTCTTCTTGCGTGGGTATAGTGCTGTTAATTGTACTGGCACGCGGGTGGTTGTCTAATACTTCACCTCCTTGAATTATAACTGGCCGGCCTACTGCACTGGTCACCCCACATGTCTTTCCGCTTCCTGTGTTTGACTGTGCTCCCGGTTGAGGAAGGAGGAGATAACTAGAGGAGCCAGAGCCACTGGATCAGTCTGAATGGATACATCAATCATGGTTGTTCTTCGCTCTCTCATATCTGAAAAGACTTTAAAAAGTCTCCGGATTTGCATGTCCTCTCCGCATCCCTCTTCCTCTTACTTGGGGACTTTCTTTTCTTGACTATCCTAGGTACAATGACAGCTTCAGCCATAGTCTATTCGAGATATCAAACTCTGTTCCAGCATTTTGTATGTTGGGCAATTTCTACCATTGGCACCGCAGATCTTTTTCCCCTACGCTTGCATGGAATATAGACTCTTGGTATTTTACAGTCTTTCCTTACATGCTCCTCAGCACCGTACTTGGAGCATTTATTTATTTGCTCTTCAAGATCCGTAGGACCAAATTCCAAGGTCATGAAACGTGTCAGTACATGAAATTACAACATAAACGTAGTAACAGATAAAAATAAATGAACATGGACCTTAACAAAGTCAGTCCATAAGTTTAAGTAAACGCTATCAGCAATACAATAAAAATCAGCTTAATTTTTCAAGGAAATCCTCGAGAGAATAGGAGGAGTGACCCATGAGGAAACTCTTCAGCTTCGATTTGAAAGCGCGTGGATTACTGCTAAGATTTTTGAATTCGACTGGCAGCTTATTGAAAATGAATGCAGCAGTATACTGCACACCTTTTTGCACAAGAGTTAAGGAAGTCCGATCCAAATGCAGGTTTGATTTCTGCCGAGTATTAACCGAGTGAAAGCTGCTTATTCTTGGGAATAAACTAATATTGGTAACAAGAAACGACAATAAGGAATA
The DNA here is from genome assembly GCF_023898315.1 of Schistocerca nitens. Taxonomy (NCBI): domain Eukaryota; kingdom Metazoa; phylum Arthropoda; class Insecta; order Orthoptera; family Acrididae; genus Schistocerca; species Schistocerca nitens. Next base: position 968,416,239 of record NC_064616.1, on the reverse strand, counting down.
TACGTATTGAGAGGCCAATGTCAAAATACCCAGACTCGTGAACAGTGGTCGACAAGAGGTTCATGAACTAACACCACTTATTGCCCGAACCGCCCGTTTCTGAGCCAAAAATATCCTTTTGGAATGGGAAGAATTACCCCAAAATATAATACCATACGGCAATAGCGAATGAAAATAATCAAAGTAGACTAATTTTCGTGTCGAACAATCACTCACTTCTGATACCGTTCGAATAGTAAAAATGGCAGTATTAAGTCTTTGAACAAGATCCTGAACGTGGGCTTTCCACGACAGCTTACTATCTATCTGAACACCTAGAAATTTGAACTATTAAGTGTCACTAATCATATGCCCATTCTGTGAAATTAAAACGTCAGGTTTTGTTGAATTGTGCGTTAGAAACTGTAAAAACTAAGACTTACTGTGATTTAGCGTTACTTTATTTTCTACAAGCCATGAACTGAGGTCATGTACTGCACTGTTTGAAACCGAGCCAATGTTGCACACAACAACCTTTACTACCAAGCTAGTGTCATCAGTAAACAGAAATATTTTAGAACAAGACTGGCCCCAACACTGATCCCTGGGGTACCCCCCACTTGACAGTAACCCACTCAGACCCCACATCAGAGCCGTTATCAACATTGTGAATAATGACCTTTTGCTGCCTATTACTAAAGTAAGAGGTGAACCTATTGTGAGCTTCTCCCCATATTCCGTAATGGCCCAACTTCTGGAGCAATATTTTGTGATCAACACAATAAAATGCCTTAGTTAAATCAAAAAATATGCCAATATGTACATGATCTATGTCCCAACAGTTGTGGCAATGAGGTACCACGAGGTAATCTTTAACGTTTATAGCATGGAAACCTATGTAAACCTTGCCCATTGTTGTTAGTTTCTTCCACAGGGCCCCCATAGTCTTTCATGAAGGTGTTAATGTACATGTCGTCTAAATTTTGATGATACCAAGTTTCACGAAAGTCCTCATGCTTTAGGGACGTGGGGAAATTATATAGGATAACCAGTGGGTTTATGTTTCCGGGGTGGTTCGCATTTGACGAAATAGTTTCCCTCCCAATGGAGGAGAGGAGATGACGAAGCTCGTCTAGATGTCTCTGGATGAGGTAGGTTTCAACATGGTCTCCGGAGCAGTTGAGGAGCTGATGTCCATATCCACTGGTGTGTGTCCTGACTTGGTGTTTAGGGGCCTTCCAGTGAGGTGGTTATTGTAAGCTGCTGAGAAAAACCGTGTGCCGGACCGAGACTCGAACTCGGGACCTTTGCCTTTCGTGGGCAAGTGTTCTGCCATCTGAGCTACCCAAGCACGACTCACGCCCTGTCCTCACAGCTGCACTTCTGCCAATACCTCGTCTCCTCTCGAGTGGCCAAAGAAGAATCCTGTGAAATACAAGTTATGCCTTAACCAAGGAATGTAAGAATCTATCTAAGAAGAAAAATGGCGTGGATGGGGAAACCGCTCGTTCGGGCATGTGATGCAAAATAATACCCTCTGAGTAATAGCAGTGCCTATGTCATACCAACAGACATATTGGATGACCAGACGTTTTGTGAGCACAATGTCCGAGTGTCTGACAGGGAGAAGCGACAAAATGCACTGCTAGGCGAATGTGGGGTTCACCATGTGGAGGTGCCGTTTTCTCCTTGGAGCAGCAGCATGTCTTTCAGTGTTGAGAGTTCATTCCAACAGTATCAGTAGGCCGGTAATACCAGGTGCCAGATCTGTTTTTGGTCTGGTGGCCAACAGCTACGTACCAACCATAAAATCTCACTAAAAGTAGGGTCCTCCACGGTGAAGACTTTTGATGAACTTTGGGTCCAATGGGAGGCTGGCTACAGTTTGCTCCATTCTGATAACCCAGTGCAAACTCACCTCGAGATCATTGTGGAAGACCTGGTCCTGAGCAAGGAAGGGTTGGGAAAGGAGATTAGGATTTGCATTTTATGTGGTAGAGTATTACTGAATACCAATTATAACTCAACAGGTACTGGTCTCACTGGTGAAAGTAGCATGTAATTTTGGTAGGAAATTTGCCTAAAACCAAGAGAAGAGGAAGCAAATGTTAATGGTCAGTTAATAAAGTGAAATCCTTACCATTCAAATAAAGACGGAAATTTATAAGGCCAAAACTGATGGCTAATGCTTCTTCCTCAATCAGACTATAATATCACAGAGCAGTGGTGAAAGCTTTAGAGACAGAAAGTACCTTGCATACCCTTGTAAAGCACTTCGTAGATCACAACTTCTCGTAATATGACTTATTTATTTACATAGTCTTTTCCAAGGTTAATCAAACTTCTTTCAGGGATGCGAAATGCGGTTTTTTTTTTTTTTTTTTTTTTTTTACGTCTCGTTTCAGATGGCAGCGTCAAGTACGTCGTTGATTAAACTATTTGATTTGTAAATACAATGGCAAGGTTACTTGGTCTTCGTATTTTTTCAGTTACTGGACAGATTTAGAGCACATGTTCAATGTGAGCCGTCTCATATTTTACTGTTACGCATTCGGTTAATGTTTCCAGATGTTCTATTCATTTTATACTTTCCAGCATACTCACATATGATTATAATTGAGGCAAGGTTATAAAATTAATGTAATATCTGCAAAAGACTTATGAAGAATTACAAGTTAAATAAAAGACCGTTGATGATGAACATGTATTCGATATCGGTCTAGTAAAGTTAAAAATATAAAATCGAAGCACTCTTTTCGTTATAGTTACAAATAAAAATTTCTTTCGCCAACGATATGAAGGCTGCAAGACACCTTGAACACAAAATGTTTGTCATGTGTTATTGCATGTAACACTGAGAGCGATAGATTGAGAGGCATTTAGGCATACTGGTTGAAGACAGATGTTCTGCTCAACCAAGGAAGAGTAATATGGTTGATAAATGAGTCTTACGAGTTAGTCTCCCTCTAACAGTCACACGTATGCAAGAAATGGAAACTGATGGTATTAAATAAGCACAATACACTAACGAAAGACTTGCACGAATTCCATTTCCTCTTCCAAGCTCCAGTTGCCATATTACGTAAATGTGACACCATAACGAGAGGACATCCACGTGTCCACGGTAATAAAATGTCAGACCTTGAACGAATGAACACAGATCATTTGTTACCTAACATACAGATATAATACTAGGGAAGAAAGGGAGAAAGAGAGGTAGAGAGATAAGTGAATGTGACCTGGGAGATGTATGGTTGCAGCCTACTGCTCGTCCAGACGTACTGAAGCGAAGAGAGTGTGGCTCACAGTGTAACAGAGTGTCGAAGGTGTTTCTCTTCACCACAGTGAATGTCGGCAAAAGTGGGCCAGTAATTCTTTTACATATTCAACTTGAACACTAGGTCTCTGTATTTATCATGTATGAATCAAGCTTACCGAATATCAGCAGTTTATTTCATTAAAGTGACGTGTTTCATTAGTAAAAACATCATATTACTTCAGTAATTTGTTTAACGTTTCACGCATAGCGATACGTTTCATCAGCACAAACGCTCTTCACTGAACTAAATTGACAGATATTAATTTCCAGGGATAATTACTTACTTTGCTCCGCCTCAATTCCACTTTAATGCCGATTCACGCACTTAGGAACTGCGTGATGAACCATAGCCTTTTTCTGCTCTTTAAAAGCACGTGTTTAAATTCACTTCATAGTTGCAGAAACCTTATATAAATATTTATTGGGGCCCTCATCTCAGATTCATTTTTCTAATGGATCCCAGGAAATCTAATATTTTATTTCCTTTTGTTACTTTGATATGCAGATGGAGTGGCTAGAAAATATTTGCGTAGCACTTCTCGTGTTTCAAAATGTTTACCTTCATCGTTATTCCAGGTTATGTGGCAACAGATTTATGTTTCTGCCCTATGGCTTCTTTTTTAAAAAAGTAGTCCTGTTTGTGATTGTAAAGACCTGAAATTATCAAGAATTTTGTGAATGCGCTTCGTGAAAATGATAAATACTCACATTTATTTTGGGTTTTCTAGCGTCTGTAATCGATTTCAAATCACAACAAATAAAGTCAAGTCACTGAATCCCAAAAGAGATGTGCAAACAATGATTAACGAGAAAGAAAATTCTGGAAGCATCCCCCAGGCTGTGGCTAAGCAATGTCTCCGAAATATCCTTTCTTCCAGTAGTGCTAGTCCTGCAAGTTTCGCAAGAGAACTTCTGTGAAGTTTGGAAGGTAGGAGACGAGGTACCGGTGGAAGTAAAATTGTCAGGGCGGGTCGTGAGTCGTGCTTGGGTAGCTCAGTTGATAGAGCACTTGCCCGCGAAAGGCAAACGTACCAAATTCGAGTCTCGGTCCGGCACACAGTTTTAATCTGCCAGGAAGTTTCAATGCTTAACGAGTAAATTAATGATGATTTGTAAGTGGAATTTTATAGTTCTTTTTCCACTTCATAGCTGACAAAACTGGGCATCCGTGTTTCCTCACTTACGAGACAGCGCTATGGTTAAGCCAATGCATTGTCTTTGTAAGTCACGAAATGATGATTTAAATTCTAATCCGACCATCAGGATTTAGATATTTCCACGATTTCTGTGAACTATTGAAGGCACTCCACGTGCACTGGATAAATGACGCATTCCTCGTGAGTTCTGCTAAGTGGTGAGCGCCTTAGGGAGCCCAGTCCCTGTTCACTGCGCACGGGTTCCTGAACTGGGAACTGGTGAACGCCACTGGCCCCTGTATGCTTTAGCGACCACTGTGCATAGTAAAGATGAAATGTCGTGGTTCAGAGTGAATGGGGATCTTGTCTTTACCATGCAGATAAAGAGGATGATACAAAGATTTATATATTTAAAAAAAAGAAGAAAAATCTCAACCGCAAGATGTGTTGCGCGCCGATTGGGCAGCTGGCAGCTGAGGTGAAACAGTTATTACCGGAAAACCTCTGGGAGGTTACAGAACCTAGACTAGAATGCTCAGAAGGAACCCTTTTAGTGTGAGGTCACAAGTTCAGTGTTTAGTACGGCTCAATTGAACGTGTTGTGTTAAAAATTACGACAGGAAAAATATTAACTGCTAATGATTCACCATGTGCTTCAGGAGGGTGGCAGAAAATGAGTGTCTGGGAGGTGTAGAGCTCAACCTTCCATGGGATGTATGCATTACACTTGACGAAATGAACAGCATCAACATTCAAGAGTTGTCCAAAACAAACCATAAACTTGCACCATGACCATCGAATGAAAAAGTGCGCACCACAGTGATCACTGAGGTTCGCACCATCAAGATCAAAGGCGAACTCCTTGGGAGTTACAAACCAAGCAGGACGTTCAGCTAGGCATCCAGTCACAGAGAATATATATGGAATCACATTGGTGTAACGGGGTGATGAGAACTGTGAAACAGTCTGTCGTGGAGGTTATCTTGAAACTGGCTGTTCTTTAAGGCGTAAGTGGAGATAGTGCTACAATACGAATTATAGAGAAGGGAAAAACAAACATCCGGAGGATGACATTGTCCAGTGATTCGAGGCAGTGTGAACTGCAATGTCACACACTTTTCAGGAGAGAGAGTTTACTATAAAGGAGTATGATTTTTATGTGTAGACCAGGAATCAAGCAAAAGCAAGTTATTTTGACCAGCCAAAAGCAGGATAGTTGTAATTCTCTTAAGCCCATTTTCCCACTCTTGCTTCCTGTGACGTAAATATTCCCTATAGTCCTTAACAGATCATATACACGAGAAAGAATCGTAAGCATCAGAGCACCTCCAACTTCTCGCAGCACAACAAATAACTTTTCAGCCAAGTTGCCGTCCAGATTAACAATCGGCGTAATTGTATACGAGTACGAATGCGTTATGGCACTGATGTTAGTTGATCTTGATACAACTCTCTTGGTACTTTTAGTTTTCAGAGTTCCTTTAACATGCATTTTCTCTTCAAATTCCGATTAGTCGGCGTTGAAAACAAATATCTTACTCAACGATGGAATAAGTTTGTTTATCTCACCTACAAATTTGCGGGCCGATACCGCAGTTCGCTGTGCATCGTCAAGTTGATACTGTTTGACATTTAGGTGTTTACCGCCCCCCATCCCTGCGTTGGTGGTAACTTGACTAGCACCAGTGACCTTCAATATGGCAACGAAAATAAGTGCTGAAGAATGCTGAATCAGCAGTTTTGCCCAGAACCGACAATGACCCTCTGCTAGCAAGCTGACATAACCGCCTTTTGGGGTGACAGAGTTAAGGAGGTGGCAACGACAGGCTGTGAACTCGTTGTTGAGCCAGAAAATCATTCCTCCATATCAGGAACAATGGTAGGATGTGAGGGTAAGAAGCTGCAGCCTAAGATATCACCTACACGCACCTGGAATCTCTCCCTCCGGTACACAGGCGGGAGAAACTCTCTGTGTAGGACATGGCCCCTTTACACATGGCACTATGCACCAGTGGGCGGACCCACCTGCCTGTGATGCCAGCGGCACCTACATTTCCGTGCCGCATGCCTTAAAGTACTGATTTTTATTTCCTAACGAGAGGGCGGCAGTAGATTTACGTGGCGATCTTTGTTTTAGCGGAAAACGAGCCAAGTAAGGTCTGCGCTTAAAAAATTTTGCTGTGCGAAGTGCAGTGTAAACTCTTAGATTGTAGTCTTTAGTGTCTTGCAGAGTGCCCCTCATCCTTTATTTGGCTCTGAGCACTATGGGACTTAACATCTATGGTCATCAGTCCCCTAGAACTTAGAACTACTTAAACCTAACTAACCTAAGGACAGCACACAACACCCAGCCATCACGAGGCAGAGAAAATCCCTGACCCCGCCGGGAATCGAACCCGGGAACCCGGGCGTGAGAAGCGAGAACGCTACCGCACGACCACGAGATGCGGGCATCCTTTATTTGCCCAGTGATGAGCCAACCAGGTTTTTTTTCTGCAGTGCTATTTTAAATCTTTCATTGTGTCCGGCCTTTCTTAATTTTCTTTTATTTTTAGAAACAGCAGTTGGATTGGAATTTGGTATGTGAGTGAGTGAGTGTGTGTGTGTGTGTGTGGTGTGTGTGTGTGTGTGTATTTTGGGTGCGATCTTGACTTTTATGAATTTGGTATGATGTAATTGATGTTTAAACGTTTGTGAATGTGTACTGATCACGATCGTCTCGAATATTTTTAAGACCCAGGCGCCATTCTCTCTACAACGTAGAGAATCCTCATTATGAATTATTTGCGGTTAATGTCGCGATGGTGCCTTTAAAATAGTTCGGCCGATTTTCTTCTCCATCCTTATCGAATCTAAGATGTTGTTCTATTGTTGTCGACGCCACGGTAGATCCTAATATTACTTACATATTTGGGAGGATCTGGCTTCGAATTTCCGTCCGGTTATAACCAGATATTTTTTCCACTCGTGAGGGCCAATAGTATCTTCAACAAGATCACCATCAATTCCGTTTCTATCCTTGTCCCAGAGATCTAGTACTCCGTTTCTAAGACCTAGATGATGAAAGAACTGTTGATGTGAAACCATGGTTCTTTTTTTTTAAAAAAATAATTACACTATTCTGTATCATAATGTGCAAATAGTTGCACTTTATATCAAAACTGCGGGATATGGAAATGACTATCGAAATATTCTGACAAGTACGCTATGTTGTATTCTTGTCGGATCTAAGCTGTCCACAATTGTACAGTATGTTTTAATGTATAATGAATTCTGCAAACGGTTGATTTATTTCATGATTTTGTAGCAACTGCTCTGTAATATTTTATACGTCTGCAGGGCTCAGGTTCAGTAGCTGATCTACTGAATTTTTTTCCTTAATTATTAGTTACCTGCAGGTAATGAGTAAACCAGAAAATGATGACACAACATAATCGTTCACAACTGCACTGTTATCAAGCGACAATGGCACAATCTGTTGCTTAATTTAATAATCAACGGGAATGTAAATTGTGCTGCACATTTGGGGTTCAGGGCACAATTCATCTGTTTCAAAACGTGTCTGTTACAGAAGCAAACCCCTACGAGTCTGAGCTAAATTGTCAAATTGTACATATCACTCATTCAGTTTTCACTAATTTATTTTGTCTTCAGGGCTCATGGTGATTAATTATTTAATTTTTATCTGGTAAGGCAGTCCCATCGTGATCAAATGGTTCATGTGTTACAGTGTAATGGCGAATGGACTGGAATTTTGAGCTACAAGGTTTATCACATGAATGTATAATATTCTCTTCTACTTGTCTTACCACACAAAATTATGGAACCTGGTCAGCTGCAGCCACTCGTACGTACCAGGACGTGCTCAAGAAACGCGACAAAATTTCACCATGATAGGTAAACTGAGCGTTAATCGATGGACAAGAATATAATTTCAATTCTACTTTACTTCTGAATGAATACTGAGAAGATTTGTTGGCCTCACTTCCACCAGCAGGACAAGGTTAAAGAATTTCTGCTTATGTGCCACTGATATCACCCTATAGTAGTCTGGTTGGACTCACGTGGACTGCACGGTTCGAGTACCGACAAGTAAAAGTACATCGCGGAAGGTGTCCATAAATTCCGAAACTCATTTTTCTCAACATGCTCTGAAAGTAAAGACTCAAGATGAAAGATCAAATGCACGTTAAGAACATTATCATCATCACCAACAAAATCCTCAATGATTAATCTGTATAATTACGTTCGTCTTTTAGGGTGACACCTGCCAATGTTAGGCGCTGATAATAACGGGTGATCATCTTTCCAACTCTCGGCTGTTATATATCTACAGAGGGGCAAGTTATGCGTTTACCTTTTTCTGTCTTTTCCTCGTCGTATATTTAAAAATGTCGTTTTTCTCTTTAGGAGGGTTAACTTCGCCATTTGTAAGTGTAAATCTGGGCAGACTGAACTCCCGTTTTCATTTCTTCTGAATAGCCAGCTACATAGCTCATTGAGGCGTCAGTGTCGACTTGTGACACATCAGGAGGCTAACAAGTTCCATATCTAGGATTCTGTTTGCTTTTATAGTTTATTCTTCAGTTAGTCTTTCTAGGATGGATAGTATGTGTACATGCTATGTGCGGACGCAGATGGAGCTGGCCGCAGTTCGAGAACAGCTGAATGCGCTTTCGGCTATGGTCAGGCACCCTCAGGCCTTGGGGTGTAGCGGTGGCGGAGGATCTGGCTTGCCGTATGGGACACCTCAGTTGTCGCTAGTCTCTCCCACGAGCTCTGCTACCTAGACACCTACTAGTGTACCCAGCACAGAATTCATTCTCAGCAGAGTTAGTGGCGGGTGGTACCACGCTCGCGAAGACTGGTCGTCTGGCCTCGCCCATTCACCCTGTGAGTGGACAGGTGTCTGGTCCTTCGCCAGGGTCCGAGCATGCAGGAGGGGTTTAATAGTTACCAGGAGCTCCATGGTTAGGCACGTGGGTTCAGGAGGGTAATACGAAATGCCGTGATGGATCCCAACGGCTTCGTATCACTAGATGTCGAGATGACAGGCATCTTATCCGCATGGCTGTAACGGATCGTGCAGCCACGTCTCGATCCGATCCCTGAGTCAACAGATGGGGAAGTTCGCAAGACAACAACCATCTGCACGAACAATTCGACGACGTTTGCAGCAGCATGGACTATCAGCTCGGAGACCACGGCTGCGGTTACCCTTGACGCTGCATCACAGACAGGAGCGCCTGCGATGGTGAACTCAACGACGAACCTGGCTGCACGAATGGCAAAACGTCATTTTTTCGCATGAATCCAGGTTCTGTTTACAGCATCATGATGGTCGCATCCGTGTTTGGCGACATCGCAGTGAACGCACATTGGAAGCGTGTATTCGTCATCGCCATACTGGCGTATCACCCGGCGTGATGGAATGTGGTGCCATTGGTTACACGTCTCGGTCACCTCTTGTTCGCATTGACGGCACTTTGAACAGTGGACGTTACATTTCAGATGTGTTACGACCCGTGGCTGTACCCCTCATTCGATCCCTGCGAAACCCTACATTTCAGCAGGATAATGCACGACCGCATGTTGCAGGTCCTGTACAGGCCTTTCTGGATACAGAAAATGTTCGACTGCTGCCCTGGCCAGCACATTCTCCAGATCTGTCACCAATTGAATACGTCTGGTCAATGGTGGCCGAGCAACTGGCTCGTCGCAATACGCCACTCACTACTCTTGATGAACTGTGGTATCCTGTTGAAGCTGCATGGGCAGCTGTACCTGTACACGGCATCCAAGCTCTGTTTGACTCAATGCCCAGGCGTATCAAGGCCGTTATTACGGTCAGAGGTGGTTGTTCTGGGTACTGATTTCTCAGGATCTATGCACTCAAATTACGGGAAAATGTAATCACATGTCAGTTCTAGTATAATATATTTGTCCAATGAATACCCGTTTATCATCTCGATTTCTTCTTGGTGTAGCAATTTTAATGGCCAGTAGTGTAGTTGGCTCACGTCAGTATCAATGACGTCTGTCGCATGGGTTCCGAGGACATTCTCGGTTTCTATAGGCGGCTTTCGGAAGTGGCGAAGGCCTCACGCATGTCGTGCAAGCAGAGCTTGCAATCTGCAGCATTGTTCCCAGAGTTGACTGGGGTCCTTTGGTTTGGAGCTGAGTGGAGGGTCTAAACCATAGGATTCATCGACTCTGTGACGCCCTTGTCTGCAGGTTTCTAGACCTGCGTTATCGGTTGGGGATTTGTAGGACTCTTGATAGGACAGGGGTTCACTACACAAAGGTAGCACCTACTCGGGTAGCAGAGTACTTGTGGAGTGCACATGAGTATTTTTGAAGCTAGGTGATAGTTTGAGGTACTCTGACGAACATTCGCCAGTCGATACACAGCAACGGAAGTCAGACAGCGTTGAGTAAAGACACTTCGACTGTCAAATTTTTATCAGTAAATTAGCAAAGATTCGTAACGAAGTTCCCGAAATTACTGTCTCCAGGAAAGTTCTCGCTCTCCAATTATTCTCGGGACCGAGAGCTGGCTGAAATCCGAAGTGGAAACCTCTGAGACATTTATCGAGTTATGGAAAACATATCGGAAAGAAAGATTTGAGGCCATAGGAGGGTGAGTGTTCAATGCACTTGACAAAAATGTTGTCTCTATTGAGGTCGAAATTGAATGTTACAATGAAGTTATCTGGTCGCATATAACAAGTCTAGGTGGAACCAAGCTAATTTTTGGATGCTTTTACCGGCCACACGATTCTCCTGTGACAGTTCTAGAGTCATTCAAAGAATGTCTATGGTCAGTAACACTTGAATACCCGGATCATGCATTACTAGTTGGAGGCTACTTCAAAATACCAAGTATAGACTGGGATGTTTATGGATTCATTGCCGGCCGCGGTGGTCTCGCGGTTCTAGGCGCGCAGTCCGGAACCGCGCGACTGCTACGGTCGCAGGTTCGAATCCTGCCTCGGGCAGGTTAGTTAGGTTTAAATAGTTCTAAGTTCTAGGGGACTGATGACCACAGCTGTTAAGTCCCATAGTGCTCAGATCCATTTGAACCATTTGAACCATGGATTCATTGCGAGGGTACTGACAGACAGTCATGCGAAGTACTTTTGAACACATTTCTCTGAAAATTGTGTTGAACAGCTAGTTCGGCAGCCCACTCGCAATGGAAATATCTTAAGCATTTTAGCTACAAACAGGCCGGATCTTATCGACAACGTCAGTATAGAAACAACGAGTAGCGATCATAATGTCATTATAGAAACTGTGATTACGAGAGTTAATAAATCAGTTAAGTAAGCTACGAGAGCGATTCTGGTAGAAACAAGAGATAAGCAGTTGTTAGCATCTCACTCGGAGTGTGAACTGCCATCACTTAGTTAATGTGGGGTGGACACAGAGGAATTATGGGAAAAGCTTAAGAAGATCGTAAATCATGGTCTGAGGAATTCTGTACCTAATAAGTGGATTAAGGGTAAAAATACCGCCCATATATTAATAACGAGGTTTGGAAAATGCTGAGGAAGCGGAGGCTACTGCATTCTCGGTGCAAAAGAGAACGCACAATTGACTACAAGCAAAGATTAGTAGAGATTCCTGCGTCTGTGAAAACATCTATTCGCAAAGTATACAACTACTATCACCGTCATACCTTAGCAAAAGACCTGCTAGAGAACCTGCCTATGTAAAATCGCTATGTGGGTCTAAGGCTTCCATCCAGTCACTTTTTAACCAGAATGGTGTGGCAATTGAAGATAGGAGAACGAAAGCCGAAGTTTTAAATTCCGCCTTTAAGAAATCATTCTCGCAGAATAATAGTATGTATGACAGTAAAAAGCGTCCCAGGTGTAGAGAAGCAACTGAAAGAGTTGAAAACAAATAAGTCGCCAGGTCCGGATGGACTCCCTATTCCATTTTAGAAAGTGCTCTCCACGACATTGACCCCTTACTTAGCTTTCATTTATCACGATTGTCTTGCCAACCTCAAAATCCCAAGCGACTGCAAAAAAGGCAGGTGACTCCTCCGTATATGAAGGACAAAAGAATGGACCCTCAAAATTACAGATTAATACCCCTAGCATCTGTTTGCTGCCGAATTCTTCAATATATTCAGTTCGAAACTAACAATTTTTATTGAGATCGAGAGGCTTATGTCCACGAATCAACAAGGTTTTAGAAGGCATCGCTCGCGTGAAACTCAGCTTCCCCTTTCCTCACGTGATATACAGCGAGCTACGGATGAAGGGTAACAGGCAGATTCCATATTTCTAGACTTTCGGAAAGCGTTTGACATTATGTCCCGTTACAGGCTGTTAACGAAGGTACGAGCATATGGAATGAGTTCACATATATGTGAGTGGCTTGAAGACCTCTTAAGTGGTAGAAACTAGTGTGCTGCCCTCGACGGCAAGTGTTGATCAGAGAGAAGGACATCGTCAGGAGTGACGCAGATAAGTGTGGTACCACTATTGCTATTCTCTATATACATAAATAATTTGGGTAGTAACCTGAGGTTGTTCACTGACGATGTTGTGGTGTACAGTTAAGGGGTCGAAATTGAGTACTTGTAGGAAGATACAGGATGACGTAGACAAAATTTCTGGTTGATGTGATCAATGGCAGCTAGCTCTAAATGTAGAAAAATGTAAGTTAATGCCGATGAGTAGAAAAAACAAACCCGTAATGTTCGGATACAGCATTAGTAGTCTCCTGCTTGATACAGTTACGTCGTTCTAATATCTGGGCGTAACAGTGCAGAGCGATATGACATGGAACGAGCCAGTGAGGACTGTGACAGGAAATGCGAATGGTCGACTTCGGTTTATTGCCGGCCGGTGTGGCCGAGCAGTTCTAGGCGCTTCAGTCTCGAACCGCGCGACTGCTACCGTCACAGGTTCGAATCCTGCCTCTGGCATGGATGTGCGTGATGTTCTTAGATTAGCTCGGTTTAAGTAGTTCAAAGTTCTAGGGGACTGATGACATCAGATGTTAAGTTCCATAGTGCTCAAAGCCTTTTGAACCATTTTTTCTGTTTATTATGATAATTGTAGAGAAGTGTCGTTCATCTGTAAAGGAGACCACGTAAAGGACGCTCGTGCGACTTTTTTTGATACTGCTCGAGCGTTTGCGATCCGTTCCAGGTCGGATTAAAGGAAGACATTGAAGCAATACAGACGCGGGCTGCTAGATTTGTTACTGGTAGGTCTGAACAACCTGCAAGTGTTACGGAGATGCTTCGGGAACTCAAATGAGAATCCCTGGAGATAAGGCGACGTTATTTTCGAGGAACACTTTCGAGAAAATTTAGAGAAGCGGCATTTGAAGCTGACTGCCGAACGAGTCTATTGCCTCCAACATACACCGCTCGCAAGGATCACAAAGATAAGATTGGAGGAATTAAGGCTTATATGGAGCATATAGATTGTCATTTTACTATATAAAAACACAGCGACCAACCACTTTTTTATGCCAATATGCATTTCGGGTTTGCACCCATCTTCATCTGGCAAATTACATGTATCTTCAGTTTCTACAGTGGTACAATATCGACAGCAGTTTGGTTTCTGCAGCTGGCCTGTGCAAAAGCAACGATTCCAATCATTTACTTCAATTTCGCGAGTTAAAAGTTACGCACAATCAGTAGTTCATTTTACTTACATTCTCCTCTCCTTGTTTTTTCTAGGCTTTTCTTCTTTTTTGTAAGCGCACAAACACTATTTGTTACGTATTTTACACAGGCGCACTGCGTTATCCGCCATGTTGTCGTCTGACAGTTTTGTTTACATACAAGCAGTTTATCTATGGACAGAGTTATGTTTTACGAAAGTTTTGAGGTTCTAGCTAAGCTACTGTTTACTAAACATTGACTTGGGTGATAGAAGTATTCTAAGTACGATGTATACTAAGTTTTTTTTGTTACTTCATACATTTACAATATAACATAGATAGAATTAAGATATTTGTGTTGTATATTATTACATGCATTTGTTGGGTTTATATTAGATTACGTTATTTCTTGATTGTGCTTAGTAAGTGGTTTGATAAGTAGAGTGTGGAATTTTTCAGAAATATTCGGTTTGGTAACTCTGTTTGGTCGTTAAGTATGTCAGAACTTAGTATACATCGTACTTAGAATACTTCTGTCACCCAAGTCAATGTTTAGTAAACAGTAGCATAGCTAGAACCTCAAAACGTTCGTAAAATATAACTCTGTCCATAGATAAACTACTTGTATGTAAACAAAACTGTCAAACGACAACATGGCGGATGACGCAGTGCGCCTGTGTAAAATACGTGACAAAAAGTGTTTGTGCGCTTACAAAAAAGAAGAAAAGCCTAGAAAAAACATGGAGAGGAGAATGTAAGTAAAATGAACAACTGATAGTGCGTAAATTTTAACTCGTGAAATTGATGTAAATGATTGGAATCGTTGCTTTTGCGCAGGCCAGCTGCAGCACCCAAACTGCTGTCGATATTGTATCACTGTAGAAACTGAAGATACATGTAATTTGCCAGCTGAAGATGGGTGCAAACCCGAAATGCATATTGGCATAAATAAAGCGCGTTAAAAAAAAGTGGCAGGTCGCTGTATTTTTATAGTAAAATATCAGTATCCACTGCCACGAAGCTCAACAGTCCAAATAAAATGGACAAATTGTTACACTACTGGCCATTAAAATTGCTACACCAAGAAGAATTACAGATGATAAACGGGTATTAATTGGACAAATATATTGTACTAGAACTGACATGTGATTACGTTTTCACAAAATTTGGGTACATAGATCCTGAGAAATCAGTACCCAGAACAACCACCTCTGGCCGTAATAACGGCCTTGATACGTCTGGGCATTGAGTCAAACAGAGCTTGGATGCCGTGTACAGGTACAGCTGCCGATGCAGCTTCAACACGATACCACAGTTCATCTAGAATAGTGACTGGCGTATTGTGACGAGCCAGTTGCTCGGCCACCATTGGCCAGACGTTTTCAATTGGTAAGAGATCTGGAGAATGTGTTGGCCAAGGCAGCAGTCGACCATTTTCTGTATCCAAAATGGCCCGTACAGGACCTGCAACGCGCTTTCGTGCATTATCCTGCTGAAATGTAGGGATTCGCAGGGATCGAATGAAGGGTAAAGCCACGGGTCGTAACACATCTGAAATGTAACGTCTACTGTTCAGAGTGCCGTCAATGCGAACAAGAGGTGACCGAGAAGTGTAACCAATGGCACCCCATACCATCACGCCGGGTGATAATCCAGTATGGTGATGACGAATACACGCTTCCAGTGTGCGTTCACCTGCATTCACCGAGGCAGATGGAAAACCGTCTTAAAACCATCCACAGGCTGGCCGGTACACCGGACCTCGACACTAATCCGCCGGCCTTCCCGCTCGGGAAGCAGCGCGTTAGACAATGCGGCCAGCCGGGCGTGCGAAATGACGAGTAGTGGTACGGGGTACCCTTCGCCAAACGGCGTAAGCTAAATTGCGGAGTGTCGATGTAGATGTAGAATGAATGTGGCCGGACGTCCTTCCGGTCGCATCTGTAGGGAGAAAAGGCATTTTCGCCATTAGTCTGACCGTTGTCTAAAGTCTGTTCCATGTGTGTTGGTTGTTGGGTTGTTTGTGGGAAGAGACCGAACAGCGAGGTCATCGGTCTCATAGGATTAGGGAAGGATGGGGAAGGAAGTCAGCCGAGCCCTTTCAAAGGAACAATCCCAGCATTTGCCTGGAGCGATTTAGGGAAATCACGGAAAACCTAAATCAGGATGGCCGGACGCGGGATTGAACCGTCGTCCTCCCGAATGCGAGTCTAGTGTGCTACCACTGCGCCACCTCGCTCGGTGAGTGTTGGTATTTGAATCCCTTGCGTATAGGAATCAGACTGGCACTTTTCGAGAAGAATGGGAAAAACCATCTAAAAGTCACGTCAGTCTGGAACGCTCACATCGGATACGTTCATGTTACGCGTTCTGTTTATTTATTGCTGTGCTTTGTTTTTTACCTAACATCCATTATTCTAAGGGGAGGCGTACAGCGTTAGTATGTTTTAATTTTTTTGGATGTTTACCCTAACTCCTCAGTTACTAGTATAATTTGTCGGCTAAGTTTCATCATCAACTAATAAAATTTTTTGACACAAAACTTTTTTTAAGAGATCCTCTTTTCTCTAAAAATTGTTGATACCCCTCTGATATTACCCTCAAAATATTGTCCTCTGTTATCAATAAGCGCTACCTTTCTTCCATTACCCTTACAGATTCATCAGCAAGCAGCTTCTCACAGATGAGACGAGGCATTGAATGTGCTCTGTAGTAGTGCTCGTAAGCAGATTACAAGATTCTGCTAAGAGGCTGAAATTAGGTATCATATTAAGGAATCTGCTAAAGGGGAGTTGCTGCCCGGCGAGTGCAGAAGCCGTTTAACTTTCCTTTGACTCCTTAACAGCATTATTTCCACCTTTTATCGTGTCGTTGAATATGTCCTGCTGTTAGTCTAACCAAGCGCAAGGTTCTTTTCGGTGAAGTAGTGCTTACAAATACAGAGACAATTCACGCAATATAAACCTGAAAAAATACGAACTACTTAAATATTTAAAGGTAATTATTTCTCTTCAGTTGCACCTAGTTCAATCGTAGGAAAGCCCCGCTGCTATAACAAGCAGGTACAGTGAGTGGTACCCTCTTTTGACTGTACTTTGGGACATGCAAAGCGTTATTGACTCAATCGTTTGCTGCAGTAACCATACACGAGTAACCTATTTGTGTGACTGTAATCATACATAGCCGTCATCGCAAAACCACTTGCAACTCTGGCGGTAAAATTCTAGTTGATTTTAATTTCAGTAACGTAAGCCGTCATCTCGTTTCTGTAATACTCTCATCTTCAAGGGAACTAATTTCATTAAAAATTCACTACAAGATTGTATGTAAATTCCATCAGATTTCGCGTTCTTGTACGTTGTGAGAGAATTGATTTACTTTTTGGAACTTGTGATGTGGATCTCTATACTTATTTCTCCATGAATACGTACAGTGCAGCAGAGGAGAGAATATTATTTTACACGCGCGTTTTAGTGCTTCAAATGTAGTATTACCGCGTTGACAACATTCAATTACTTCTGGACGGCAGCACAACTTTAATTTCGTTTCCATTTGTTTCTTAAAACATCTTGTGTGTCTTTTTGTTGTAGATGTTCACCATGAGAAAATGTGAATAGTTAATTCAACATATTTAGGTTATCAACTTATTTCTGCAAATATGTAGCTTGATGCCTTTCTGTTTTACTAAAGTATATTTTTCTTTGGCGCTGCTGTCTCATATTCTTTGTAACGTTTCCGCTGCAAGTAAAGAAGCCACAATTTTGCCTAAGAAAATATTTTTCCCTTCTTTAAGCTGCTGCAATGTCGAGGAAAGTATGAACCATTATTACTCAGGAGAAAAATTTCATAGCGATCCGGCTGTTTACGGCATGACACTGACACCATGGGTTGAGGCTTTGCGATGACGGAGTGGCGGGGGAATGCGGTGCTAGAGAATGTCGAACACATGGCGCACACGCCATTTGGGTTGTAAAGACGACCAATACTCCTCGATACAATGAGCGGCTGTCAGCTGTGGCTAGTATTTAGACTGTAGCTTTCTACCACGAAAGAAAAGAAATTTTTGATGCAAAACGCGCTGTGGCTCTCAAATAGATATAAGCGTTGTTTTGGTGAGTGACAATGTTATTTCCTTATTCCCATCCCCAAACGTGTTCCTTTAGTCAAGGTGACATTTACATTTCAAATGACGGTGTATATCTTTGTACGCAAGGTGTTTAGAAAGAATAGTCCACATTTTCGCAAATGATAGTACTAACCAAAACTGGAAATATAGTCCTATTGTCATGTGCCTGGGAACAAAAACTTGTTGAGATTTCGGACATACTGTTCTACGATAGCTGTCTGTCTGTTGATAAAATAGAGGGTGTTTATCAATCTTTCTTACGTATCGAACAACCGTCCATTGGAAAGACCTATGGACCCATGCAAAAATACCTCGCTCCCTCAGATTTGTTCCAAACAAGAGACTCCCGGTCTTGTAACGTGTGCATGATGTCGACTGGTGCGGATTAATCCAATGTCCTTAAATTTTCCCATAGCTAGAAATATAAGTGATTTATGTCAGACGAACAAGGAGGATATGCTATTCTTTGACCAATGCATTGCTCACATGTTGGATACAGTCGTAAGAAGCGTAGAAACTATGGTGTTGCTCCGTCTTTCATAAAACCCATCTGTTATCTTTCTTCGGTGGTAACTTCTATAATATGGCGGGCAATTTTCCATGCGGAAATTGATTAGAAACATGACCAGTTAATTTTTCCTACCGAGAATACACTAAAACTGACCAACTTTGTAACTGAGGTATCACTTTGTCACAACAGAGTTCTGTAGTTTTTTATCCTTAAATACTGTGTATCGTGTCAACACTGAACCTATAGCTCTTGGCCTGTAATGCGGCAACTACGTATCCCACCCCCTAGACAACGAAACCAGCCAAACCTTTTAGTATTGCAACTCTGAGTCAGAGGGTACGTAGTTGAGAGCCACCAACAACATTTAATTGTAATTGAAAGCGAGCACAGGTGGGAGTGGTGCACGTTCTTAGTGCACTTCTTACGCCGTACGAAGTACAGATGAAAATTTTTATTGAAAGTAGGATTGGAAAATAAAATCTGATGAATATGTCTTGAGAAAAAAGACAAGTAAGTACATGAAGCATGATATATGGAAATTTTCTAACTTGTTTTCTGATTCTGGAGCAAGATACCATAGGGAAGAATCCGACAATACATAACTTCCTAATTTAAAGTATGTGAAGAGTCTAATGCCAACGGCCTTGCCGCAATGGTAACACTGGTTCCCGTCAGATCACCACAGTCGGGATTGGCTATCGCCTGGATGGGAGACCCTCAAGGTCTACAGCGGGGTGCACTCAGCTCTTATGAAGATAATTGGGGAGCTACTTGACTGAAAAGCAGTGGCTCCGGTAATGAAAACTGGCAACGGATGGTAGAGCCGTGCCCCTCCCTAGCGGCATCCAGTGAGGATGGGACGGCGGCCAGTCAGTACCATTGGGCCTTCCGACGCGTCTTCTCACGGAGTTTAGTGTAGAAGAGTGTAATATTTTCTTCAGCCTACGTTCTTATAAAGAATATATTTAAAAAACTGATAAGTTACTCAATAAAGCTGCATAATTGAACTACATATTCTCCACATAATATCACAGTCTCGTTTCCTTTAATGAACCATCGTCTCCTTTCTTAAAAACGACTTCTTACTTTGGGGAATCTAATTCGTGGAGCTTATCGGCGCTGTAGCTGATGCAGGTGTCGGCTGATTTTTTTTTAACAAAACCGTTCGTAATACATTGACGTTGAGTAATCGCCTGGCGATGGTCTACCAGGTGCTTGCACGCCAGCGTATCTGGCCCACCCTTCCAGCGGGAAGAGGTAAGTCTTGTCAGTGGCCTTGGCCAGTATTGGGGCATCATGCCATACGTCAGAGTGGTGAAATACCTTTGCGTCGAAAGGGATATCGATAAACCCATGTGACAAAATCATTGGTTATTTATTTAATTTTTTAAAGGAATAAGACGTCCTTAAAAATACACTACACGACTGTGAACCTCAACCACTAGACGTTAATCATTAGCCATTGTATTCACAATCAGTTCAGACAACTCCTCCGCCATAGCCGGCCTGTATGGCCGTGCGGTTCTAGGCGATTCAGTCTGGAACCGCGTGACCGCTACGGTCGCAGGTTCGAATCCTGCCTCGGGCATGGATGTGTGTGATGTCCTTAGCTTAGTTAGGTTTAAGTAGTTCTAAGTTCTAGGCGACTGATGACCACCGATGTTAAGTCCCATAGTGCTCAGAGCCATTTTTGAACCTCCGCCATAAATTGGAGAGCAAGCAAGGAGCATTGAAAGCATGGTTACAGAAAAATGTATACAGGGATTTGAATATGTTGCAATGTCTACAACGTGTTGAAATTTGGCTGCTATTCTGCTTCGATTCATTACTTAGCGAATTTACACGCGATGAAATTCTCGAACTTGTGCGCATGAGGTGATCGGCAGTATGCCTTGTGCTCTGCATCTTTGGACTGCCACATGTTAGGGTGACAGTAATTTCTCACAGAGTTTTTTGAAGAGACGGCCGAATACGACATTTGAAGGTTAGGTTTAAGTAGTTCTAAGTCTACGGGACTGATGACCTCAGATGTTCAGTCCCATAGTGCTTAGAGCCATTTATTTCACACCAATAAACAAGAAAGGAAATAGGAGCTACCCATTGAATTACAGACCCATATCATTGACCTCAATTTGAAGTGGATTTTGGAACATATACTGTACTCGAATATTATGAATCACCTTGAAGAAAATGACTTATTGATACGTAACCAACACGGATTCAAAAAATATCGTTCTTGTGCAACGCAGCTAGCTCTTTATTCCCATGAAGTAATGAGTGCTGTCGACAATTGATCTCAGATCGATTCAAAATTCCTAGATTTCCAGAAGGCTTTTGATACCGTTCCTCACAAGCGACTATTAATCAGTTCGCGTGCGTATGGAGTATCGTCTCAGTTATGTGACTGGATTCATGATTTCCTCTCAGAGAGGTCACAGTTCGTAGTGATGGACGGTAAATCATCGAGTAGAACAGAAGTGATATCTGGCGTTCCGCAAGGTAGTGTCATAGGCTCTCTGCTATTCCTGATTTACATAAATGAGCTAGGTGATAATCTAAGCAGCCCCCTTAGATTGTTTGCAGATGACGCTGTAATTTACCGTCAAGCAAAATCATCAGACGATCAGTTCCAATTACAACATAATCTAGGGAGAATTTCTGTATGGTGCGAAAAGTGGCAATTGGCATTAAACAAAGAAAAGTGCGAGGTCATCCACACCGGTACTAAAAGGAATCCGATAAATGTTGGGTATACGATAAATCGAACAAATCCTATGGCTATCAATTCGACTAAGTACTTAGGAATTACAATTACGAGCAACTTAAATTGGAAAGACCACACGTTACGAAATTTCAGTCACCAACTTTCTCTTCCGAATGCGAAAATATTTTTTTGAGCCCAACCTACATAGGTAGGAATGATCATCAAAAGAAAATAAGATAAATCAGAGCTCGAACAGAAAGGTTTAGGTGTTCGTTTTTCTCGCGCTCTGTTTGGGAGTGGAATGGTAGAGAGATATTATGATTGTGGTTCGATGAACCCTCTGCCAAGCACTTAAATGTGAATTGCAGAGTAGTCATGTAGATGTAGATGTAGATGTAGATGTAGATGGATACTATTGTGGGGAAGGCGAAACAAAGACTGTGCTTTGTTCGCAGAACACTTAGAAGATGTGACAAACCCACTAAAGAGACAGCCTAGATTACACTTGTCCGTCCTCTGCTGGAATATTGCTGCGCGGTGTGGGATCCTTACCAGGTAGGATTCACGGAGGACATCGAAAAAGTGCAAAGAATGGCAGCTCGTTTCGTGTTATCGTGCAATAGGGGTGAGAGTGTCACTGATATGATACGTGAATCTGGCTGGCAGTCACTGACCCAAAGGCGGTTTTCTTTACGGCGAGATCTATTTGCGAAATTTCAATCACCACCTTTCTCTTCCTAATGCGAAAATATTTTGTTGACACCCACCAACGTAGGGAGGAATGATCATCATTATAAAATAAGAGAAATCAGAGCTCGAACGGAAAGATTTAGGTGTTCCTTTTTCCCACGCGCCCTTCGAGAGTGGAATGGTAGAGAAGTAGTATGAAAATGGTTCGATGAACCCTCTGCCAGGCACTTAAGTGTGAATTGCTGAGTAACCATGTAGATGTAGATGTAGGTGGTGACAACTTTGAAGGACAGTAAAACTTCTCAACAGGTACCTGTTATGCGTAAGTTGTAAATAAATAATTGCCACAGTTAGTTCCAGCCCGGAGTAATTTATATACATAGACTCTCTTAACTGGACCTAAGTCATTTAATTTCTCTTGAAAAATTTCTGTTATGCATTACCTTCCAGTGTCCTTAACTGATGTAATTTGATAGTTTCCTTTCTCTGTGAAATCGAAGAATACATGTATCGATAACGGATAATATTGTTTCCTGTCCATTGTGTAGATTTATCATTCTTTTTATAAATTACCTACACTGTTACTTAAGAGTCCACTTTGTAAGTAGGCTGTTTAGGTTTTTATATTGGTAACACCACGTAGCGCTCTGTATGAAAATCACTGGCTGTGCTGTGTGCAGTCTGTGGCTGGTTTGCTTGTTGTTGGCCATTGTAGTGTTGGGCAGTTGGCTGTTAACAGCGCGTAGCGTTCGCAGTTGGAGGTGAGCCGCCAGCAGTGGTGGATGTGGGGAGAGAAATGGCGGAGTTTTGAAATTTGTAAGGCTGGATGACATGAACTGCTATGTATATTATGACTTTTCAGCACTATTAAGGTAAATACATTGTTTGTTCTCTATCAAAATCTTTCATTTGCTAACTGTGCCTATCAGTAGTTAGTGCCTTCAGTAGTTTGAATCTTTTATTTAGCTGGCAGTAGTGGCGCTCGCTGAATTGCAGTAGTTCGAGTAGTCTGGGCCATTCTTCGTAGCGATTACTGAAAGTCAGATTGCGTTGCACTACAAAATATTGTGTGTCAGTTTAACCACAGTCATTTTTCTAAGGGGACGTTTCATATGTCGACCCTTAGCCGAGGATACCTCACTGGAATCTTCTGATTTTTTCTTGTAGTTTGTGCAGCCTTTGTTTATTGCTAGCGCGTAATTGTAGAGACAATTTCCTTTGTAGTTGTAGTTTTTCATTCTTGTATAGTAAAACAGTTGTGGCTTGAATGTATATTTGCACCAAGTATTTCGCAGCTGCGCTTGCAATTAACGAAATATTATTTTCAGTGCTATGTTAATGTGTTTTCTTATTTTGCTCTTCAAATTGTGCTTTTCTGTGTTATCGTGTGAAATATTGTGTCAATAATGGCGTGTGAAAAACGTAACACTAGGCTCCAAAGTAAACTGAGAAATAATAGTGACGACGAGCGTAGCCTATCAGCACCACTGTGTAATGAATTAACAGACATTCAAAGTAGTAATTTGGTAATTGTGCATAGGGAAATGGAGCGGGCGGCAAATAATGGCGTAGACAGTCAAACAATTAGAGAACAGGGAAGCATTATCGATCGATCGGTCGGCAATAGCTCGCCTCAGGAATCCGAAATGACAGGACACAATCTCGCAAATACTGTAGATTCAGGTTTTGGGTCCTCACCGTTTTCTCAAATAAGACACATTTTTTGCTTGTCAAAATGTGAATGTTGCCGGTGCAAATTCACTGCCGAAAAGCACTGAGGAACATGTTTCAGACACCTGTGCACTGTTATTACAATTAATACAACAAATGGGACAAACACAGCAAAACCTTCAAAAGTTAGACACAATGGAACAAAATCTTCGAAAGTTAGACACAATGGTACAAAATCTTCAAAAGTTAGACACAATGGAACAAAATCTTCGGAAGTTAGACACCACGCTTGAACAAACACGTGAAGATTTAACTACTGAGTTACATAACATTGAATCGAAATGTCAAAAAGTCTGTAATGACATAAAAACACAAATTTGTGAGCATTTTCAACCTGTTTTTTTCGCGGCATGAAAATGCATTACAGAATCATGAAGCAGCCATAAAAGAACTGCAAACTATTGTTCATGAAAATCATGAGACCTTGCAAGCTAAAATTGACTCAGTTACATCTACCGATTCGGTTACGCAACTTGCAAAAACTCAGGAAAACTTAAAGGACACAGTAGATACTCTGAAAATTGGTTCAGAAAGACACATGGAGGAAATTAGTTCATTATCAGAGAAAGTAGATGAACTTTCGGATCAGCTAAATAATTTATCTACGAAGGTAGATGAAAATCTGAATGACACCAAACCGGTAGTCTTTAATGACACACAAGAGTGCGAACAAATTAGAAAATTCAAACAAAATCAAAATCAAATCAATACACAATACAAAAGAGAAATCCGGGAAGTACAAGATCAGCTGACACAGGTAATACAAGAATTACGTATTTCAGAGGACACTCGCGCCCCAATACGGGAAGAGGGACATAGAAATACGGAACAGCCACAAAATAATAACACAGGGCATTTCGGAAATTATGAAAGAAATTGGCAAGGTGCACCGAATTTTGAGATGGAACCGCCAACACGACGTAACAATGACCGATATGCGACTCGCCGACACGATGATTTTGACTATAAGCTGTTCATTACTACACGTAAATTTAAAACATTTAAGAATTCTGGCATCGACATTCATCCACAAGCGTGGCTCCATCAATTCGCTCATTGTTTTCCTCCCAACTGGTCATTAGAGCACAGATTAGAATTTATGTGTGGCTACTTAGAGAATGAACCAGCTAAAAGAATGCGTTCGGTCATTCACGATTGTCACAGTGAAGGAGAATTTTATCATGCCTTCCTCTCAGCATATTGGTCTCAAGCTACACAAGACCAAGTAAAACATAGCATCATAATGATGAAACATTTCGAACAATCTGAATTTTCCAGTCTTGTGAAATATTTTGAAGACATGTTGCACAAGAATCAGTACCTGTCAAACCCATACAGCCCCTCAGAACTCATCCGCATTTGCTTAATCAAATTAACTGAACGTTTACGACATATTATGTTGGCAGGACGTTGCAAAGACGACAATGAAGCTTTTCAGGGACTCTTACAAGAATTAGAAATTGACACTGACAATCGCGGGACGCGAAAACAGGAACACAACAATTACAGGTCACATCCGTCACAATTCCGCGATGAAAGAAATAATAACTGGACACGACAAGGCTATTCTCACAACGCAAATCGTGACCAAAACAGACACCACCCGTATGACAACCGTTGGCAGAGTAGTAATAATTACTGAGAAAGATCACCTCTCCACGGTAGTGATTATCACAGAGACAATCAGAGAAACAGACAATATGGGAACCAAAATAATTATTATCAGGGGAGACAGAATAACTTTAGACGCAACGATCCAGCGTGCAGTTACGATTCAGGGTGAAATTCTCCACCAGGTGACCGACAAGAAAGAAACTATGGAATCTACCGACATGACAACAGACGATATGATCGTAACGACAGACCTGAATTGCATCAGAACTGGCGGGATTCAAACAGGGCAGGGCCCTCTTGACAAGGTGGATTTGTAGAAGTTATGTCTCCAAATCCCAATAACGACGCGCGCCATCAAAGAGACATTAGGCAATGACTCATACCGCTGGCAGCCGCAAAACTTACTTATGAAACTCACGACGCAGCCGCCGTAGCGAGTAATTACGTAAAAATGGAAGACATTAGGGACATCTTACTCCAAGAGCACGACGTAAAACATAACAACATTGCATATCCTGTGATTCACATTACAGTAAATGACGTAAAATTTACGGCAGTACTTGACTCTGGCAGTCCCATTTCAGTAATTAGTGAAACAGCCTTTAGCAAATGCAACAAATCGAACGATTGTCCCACACTTCCGTTACGTAAGATTAAATTACAAGGTGCAATCTATGGAAAAAGTGTAGATGTACGCCAACAAACCAACTTAGAATTATTTTGTCAAAGCCACAGCTTCTCTATGAACTTTCTTATTGTTCCATTATTGTCGACGGAAATTATATTCCGTTACGTAAGATTAAATTACAAGGTGCAGTCTTTGGAAAAAGTGTAGATGTACGCCAACAAACCAACTTAGAATTATTTTGTCAAAGCCACAGCTTCTCTATGAACTTTCTTATTGTTCCATTATTGTCGACGTAAATTATATTGGGAGTAGACTTTTTGAAAGAATACAAAGCAATCTTAAACTTTCACGATGCTGAAATAAGTTTAGAGAAAGAAGGTAAGTCAATAGCTTTGAAATTTGATGATTGGCTCTCAAACCTTGACGAGGAAATTAATAGGCTTTACCTTCTGTTAGACAACAGTTCGGAATTTTCGACGAAACTAGACACTAACAATCACTCTGCAAGTACTGACAGGGATGATATCGACGGCATATTTGATACTAATGAGTTAATTCAGAATAAAATTCAAACAACTGAGAACTGTAATGACATTGATAGGCAGGACCCTTTTGAGATTTTACAAGCACATTCCACAGTTTTTACTCACAAAACAGGAACAATCAATGGATTTCAATGCCAATTTCGTGTTCGTGAGTATACTAAATTTTCTGTTAGACCATACGTAATTCCAGCACAATATAGGGACCGTGTTACAACAGAAATACAATCTATGCTTGACGAGGGCATTATTGAGCCTGCAGTAAGCTCATACAACAATCCATTACATGTTGTTGAGAAGAAAAATGGATCGATGAGGCTTGTCTTAGATTCGAGATAAATCAATACTATCAGCATTCCTGAAACAGGCAGGCCGCAAACGATGGAAGAACTTCTTCAAAATTTAAATGGTGTAAAAGTGTTGTCTTCTATTGATCTCAGATCCAGCTTTTATCACATCGAACTTCATCCAGAATGTAGAAAATACACAGCTTTTCTTTGTTTCGGCATTTGTTATCAATTTCGGAAACTTCCTTTTGGATTGAACATTTCTTCGGCAGCGTTCATTCGCGGGCTAAATTCCATACTACCTGATTTCTTAAAACGTCACATCACCTTATATGTGGATGATATTCTAATAGCAGAAGCCTCATGGGAACAACATAATCGCATCCTCAACAGTTTGTTACGTATTTTTGCAGAATCTGGAATTACAGTTAACTTGGAGAAGTCCGAATTCGGTAGGTCAAAGGTGAGGTTTTTGGGACATATTATTTCTTCTGAAGGCATTCAGCCGGATTCTGAAAAGTTAGAAGCAATCAGAGCCATTCCAGTTCCATCCACAAAAAACAAGTCCGCAGTTTTCTAGGTCTCGTAAATTTTTACCGCCGTTTTCTGAATATGCAAATTCTAGTTACACCAAAACTTTGTTCTCTCACTGGAAAAAATACAATTTAGAACTGGGACGAACAAGCACAGTTGGAATTCAATTCTTTGAAAGAATCGCTGCTTAACGCACCAATACTAGCTCATCCAGATCTGTCACAAGATTTCTGTCTTAGCACGGATTCTTCTAAAGTCGGTCTTGGTGCCCATTTATTTCAAGAAGCCATAGAAAATGACACTACCATTCAGAAAACCATTGCTTTTGCTAGCAGAGTGCTAACAAAATCTGAAAAAAATTATTCCGTTACTGAATTAGAAGCTTTAGCTATCGTTTGGGCATTTAACAAATTCCGTTTCTTTCTTTCTGGAAAGCAGGTAAAAGTATACAGTGATCATCGTGCATTACAATTTCTGATGTATTAAAAATTAAATCATGACAGGTTACAACGTTGGGAATTGTTTCTGCAAGAATTCCACTTCACAATAGTCTACATTCCCGGCAAGGAGAACATTGTTGCGGACGCACTGTCACGCGCACCGGCTGGGCTTGAGAAAAGTAACACAGAAGGCAACCTCGAGAAAAATTTCAGTATTCTTTACATTCAGAAAGTCGCCTTTGAAAACTTCATCACCACATCTTTAAAGGACATTGTTCATGAACAGGTAAAGATCCGATTTGGAAAGACATCAAAAGTAAATGGCATGAAAAGACACACACTCAGATTCGGCATTAAACCTGGTTAGAAACAACATACTCTTCAAACGCTGCACTGTTGATGACAAGCTATGGGTACTTTGCATTCCAGGCGATTTTGTTAATAAGCTCATTTGGTACATTCATTTCAGCTACGCACATTTTGGTCCACGAAAATGTTATCATATTCTTCGAACGACTTGTTATTTTAACAATATGGAAAAGAGAATTCGAAGAGTCTTGTCTATTTGTAAACTTTGTCAAAAGGCGAAACCAATTACTATCTCACATTGTGCTCCGTTGTTTCCTATTATTCCTTCTAAATTAAAAGAATTTGCTACTGTTGATCTCTTGGGACCCCTTGTCAGAACATCGAATGGATTTTCGTACGTTCTAGTCGCTGTTGAACTTACTTCAAAATTTGTTTCTTTCACTCCGTTACGTAAAGCCACTTGACGGTCTGTATCCAACGCCTTTGTAAAAAATTTCTTACGTGAAGTTGGCCACGTTGCTAAAGTCATTTCAGATAACGGACCGCAATTCAGATCTGCTGTTTGGTCACACATGCTTCGGAATCATAAAATCAAACCTGTGTTTATTTCATTGTACTCACCACATTGTAACCCGTCTGAACGGATTATGAAAGAAATCAATAAGCTTTGCAGACTTTATTGTCACAGAAAGCATCAGCATTGGGACAGATATTTACACTTATTTCAAAATGTGCTGAATGAAATGCCTCATGATTCCACTGCTTTACCACCTACTCTTGTACTGAAGAATGAAGAACCACTGGATAGAATCAGAGAGCTTGTACCTTTCCCGAATACACGTAAACTTCGACACAAAGACATAATTGATTTGGCTATTAAAAATATAAAATCTGCAGCAGACAAAAGGAGAAAACTACACGGTAAAGCAAATGCAAAGAAATTATATATTGGTCAGAAAGTTTTCATTAAAGCTCATTCATTGTCACATAAGAAGAAACACTTGAGTCACAAATTCTTTCTAGTTTACAATGGACCTTACAGAATCCGACGTATACCACATGATAATTGCGTTGAAGTTGAAACTCTGCGTACTAGGAAGAGTAAAGGTTTACACCACATTTCACATGTAAAACCGTTTATTGAAAGATAATCTGTTTTTTAACTTTGTCTTTGCCACAAAACTTTTCACTTCACATTTCTAGTATGCATTGTCAGACTTAGAAACTGCTACCATGCAACAATGTTTGAAGTTAAATATCCAATCAAGAACCAAGAGAACTTATTTAAACAGAAATTACGAATGCATTGTTATAGTGAACAGACGTCACAGTGTTATTGTGTGTGTACATTCTTGCTTGTTAGTTGTACGATTACGTAACGACTATAAGGCTTACATACTTAGAACATATACTGGTACTGCTAGTGAGATTTTAATGCAACATTTTGGTTTACTTGAAAATACATTCTGGATTTAAAGTACTTTCAGTGAGATACCAGATGACACAGTGGTTAGTTTATGTGACAGCTACACGATTTTATCACGACGCTACTAATGAGTGACAATTTACAATGTTGCTTTTGCAGTGTTTCTGTTTTATATCTGCACAGTTTTTCTGTATTTTTCTGGAAAGTAAAACATGTTTTAGTAGTAACTTTTGTGGTATAGCTACAATGAGACTGCCTTTTCTGTAGTACAACAATATGTTACAGCACAGTACTTTCTTCATCACGGCAATAAGCGTAATAACTAAGATATCCATACGCATAGCATTTCACTTTTGTTTATCATAAGGTAAGTACATTGGCTTCTGCAGAACTTAGCTTTCGGAGGACGATAACTACGACACTTCCACAGAGATTGTCTTACAACAAGACGCACAGTTTAGCGCTACAGTACACGTATTTGAGTGATTTTTTTTTGTACTTAAATCATTTATTTTTAAAGATATTTGAAGTACAATGATACAAAGGTTTTCCGTGATACATTTCATTCCATTGCTGTAATCTGTAACACCTGAGGGTATAATTACATTAATCCTCAGGGGGGTACACGCTTACTTTGTGTACCATGTGTGTGGCAAGCACAAGAAGCCCTAGCTAATATGGTATTTGCTTAAACAACCTTACACATCGGTACCATATTTCTCTAACACTGAATTACACAGCTATCTGATTATTTAACACAGAGACAAAATTTTTTTACTACATCAGTGACAGATATTTACGCAATTACACAGTTGGATAACTTCACACTTATGAAATTGTATTTTGTCTGCACTGTGTGAACTGTTCATTTTTTTTTCGGAACCATTGTGATACTATGAGAGCTATGAATGTCGTATATGGTAAGGGAGCACGATTTTTAAAGTACGTTGGAGGTAGATGGCACTATTGAAATGAGCAGAGAATTTTCTTTAGGTTTTGAAATTATTGCAGGAAGCTACTACGTTTTCAAGATTTGACTGAGGTGTTATGATGTTATTATTACGACGACAATGTGTATTATGCTTTTCAGGTATGTTCATGATCAATGAGATGATGCTATATAAGGAATCTGATTATGCTATGTATTTATTATGATGAAATATTGAAGAAGTGTCGACGAATATGTATATGTGTAATAAGGTAAGGAATAATGAGTAGTGGTTAGGGACTCTGACTTGTGAAAAAGGATGTTGGAAACCAAGAACCGTACTTTAAGAGCTATGAAATGTGTGTAAATGCGTGAATGTATCACAATGCCGGCGAAAATTTTTTGGACACAGTTATATTTACAGAATTTTGTTTCTACACATCTGTAACGCAAATTCTTGACCTGTGAAATTTTTATATGAGACTGTCACTGTAGTGCAAACTGGTGTCATAAATATTTCAGTAAGAAAGTTAAGTGACCACCTTCACGTAATGCGTCGTGGGCACCCAGCTGCGCGACAGTCGCCTGTAAAAAATCCATTAGTGTGTGCCTTTCAGAGGCACAGGTGGAGAAAAAAAAGAGGCCATTATCCTCGCTATTGACATTCCTTTGTAGAAAGCATCGCAAATACGACACGCTCAAACTTGAAAACATATGATTACACTGTGGAGCTCTTAAATTTATGATATTTACTAAAATGTCTAATGAAATGGTGAGAAACATTTTACATCTATTGTCTTTCTAGTTGAGAGAATTTTTTTACCTTTGGAGACGCCATTTGCCTAGTGAATGACGTTTCATATGTTGCTTTACATATATATTTGCTCATTTTGTTTAATATCAAGTTTCTAGCTGCACTGCAGCATTGGTTAAAATAAAATTTAATAGATGTACTAATATCACTATTTTCTGTCTACACATCCAGTAAAGAATATGTTTATGATGTTCTTTCTTAGAAAAGAGAGCACAAATAATCATTTCCCTTCACAGGAACTGCATAAATAATTTTTTTATGATTTGGTAACTTGTCTGCTAGAGTATGTTCTCGTGATGCATCACTCTAGTGTTAAGATGTGACATAGGTATTAAACATGGTCATTCTTACTGTAATATTTTTTCTGCTTGAGCTTTGTCATGTTTAGGTATAAGTCATAGGATTTGCTGCTGCTGTTTGCCAGGCATAGTGCTACTGAATTTCACTTTGTATTACTCTGTTAAGCCAGTTTTACTACTGATTTATTTTTCTTATTTGCTGCACATTGCCTTATATTAGTTGTAATATTGCAATTGCTTTGCTAATTTCTATAATGCTGCTTGCTTTGCCAATTTCCATTTTTTTGTCATTGCTGTTTGTGTTAATTGTTTTGTGCTGCTGCATTGCCTCGTCCCTTAGTTTAGCATCTGAGCTCAGTAGATTTAAGTTAGCTTAAGATGGGGTAGGCCATATAAGAGAAAACGGTGTGATGAATTGGAAGAAATGCATTGAGAAGCTATAAGAAAATGGTTTGGCCAAAAAAGTATTTTGAAAGAGGATATGAACAAAAAAAGTAGGGTTTAGGGACAACAGGTTTAGGTAGGATTTTCTTGCAAATAAATGATGAGGTAAGATAATGGAAAATAAATAATGAGGTAATAAATGTGTGAACAAATAAATACAGAAAGCATGCTTGGATAGAATTTTTTTGGTGGAAACAAATGTTGAAATAAGAGGAAAGATATATGGAATGAAGTTTTGGGGTGGACTGCAGTACCAAATGTCACACTGAAAACAAACCCTGTCCTGTATTTTTGTGTTATTACACTATGTGAATTTGTGTTTTTCCTGTCTTAATGTGTTTAGCTAATAAGAGTTATGTTGTAGAATTTTTCTGATAATATGTTATTTACTTTGTAAAGATGTTTAGACATTATTTATTCTGTTTTGTTTTAATGCTCATGTGTGAAGTTGATGTTTCAAAACTTATTCTGATCTTTTATGTATTTACTTATGTCATAATTCCTGTAACACTGATGTATATGTTTATTTCTATTGTTTTGTAAAGCCTGTATTACTACAAATGTTATCTGTATTATTATGTTTTTAATGATGTATTTTGTACCTTTGTTATTGTATTCTTATGTTACAAAATTGTAATTGACACCAGTTCATCAAATTAAGTAACTTGTTACATTTCACTGCACACATTTCTGTTGGTCATAGTATATGGACAATATGTGAGAAGTAGGGACTGATAGTGTTTGCACGTGTGTTAATAATTCAGCAAGGGACTGGATAACACCATTGCTGGTTCTAAAGACATTTCAAAAAATTTTTTTGTGAGTGCACAAGTGGTGGTTCATGGACTTGCTATATTCTCCACAAGACTCTTCAATGGTGATTGTGCACCTGCACAGTCACAGCAGATGGCTGCTAGCCATCTCTACAAGGACTACAGTGGGTCTACACCTTTGATGACTCACCAATACCATTATTTCTTTAAGGACTGCACTGGGTCTGCACCTCTGGTGGCCCACCAATACCGTAACCTCTACCAGGACTACAGTTGGTCTGCTCTGTGATGACCTACCTACCAGTATTCCTCAAAACTTCGACTGACTCTGCTGTGGGTTTGCTCTGTTGTGGCCCAGTACCTGTCTGCATGTCAAGAGTCAGCACTGTCTGTCCGTTGGAAGGACAACACTACTTCTTCAAGACTGCATGGAAATCCACTACTTCCGTGTGCATTTTCTTTTACTGCTCAGACTTTGAGAGAAAGACTGCAATTGTACTGTGATGAATGATCAGGACTGTCTTTATGGACTGTGAGAAAATTTTAGCTTTTGACCAACATTGTATCAATAAGTGTGTGCATTTGATTTCTTTGTTATTGTAATTATGAAAAACTTTTTCAAATCTGTATTGGCCACTGCCCAAAACAATTTGTAAAATTTTTTGTGGGGAGTATGGGGGCAATGTAAGTAGTCTGTTTAGGTTTTTATATTGGTAACGCCACGTAGCGCTCTGTATGAAAATCACTGGCTGTGCTATGTGTAGTCTGTGGCTGGTTTGCCTTGTTGTTGGCCATTGTAGTGTTGGGCAGTTGGCTGTTAACAGCGCGTAGCGTTGTGCAGTTGGAGATGAGCCGCCAGCAGTGGTGGATGTGGGGAGAGAGATGGCGGAGTTTTGAAATTTGTAAGACTGGACGTCATGAACTGCTATGTATATTATGATTTTTCAACACTATTAAGGTAAATACATTGTTTGTTCTCTATCAAAGTCTTTCATTTGCTAACTGTGCCTATCAGTAGTTAGTGCCTTCAGTACTTTGAATCTTTTGTTTATCTGGCAGTAGTGGCGCTCGCTGAACTGCAGTAGTTCGAGTAACGAAGATTTTTGTGAGGTAAGTGATTTGTGAAAGGTATAGGTTAATGTTAGTCAGGGCCATTCTTCGTAGCGATTACTGAAAGTCAGATTACGTTGCGCTAAAAGTATTGTTTGTCACTTTAGTGAATGTTTGAGTATGTTCAGTTTTGCTCAGCTGTTTGAAAAGCAAACAATGTAAGAGGTTTATCAGCACAG
The DNA here is from genome assembly GCF_023898315.1 of Schistocerca nitens. Lineage (NCBI taxonomy): Eukaryota > Metazoa > Arthropoda > Insecta > Orthoptera > Acrididae > Schistocerca > Schistocerca nitens. The sequence goes on along the minus strand of NC_064616.1, from coordinate 968,382,080 downwards.
TAATTCATAAATTTTTCTAAGGGGAAGTTTCAACTTTATATGCCCATTTTGTTTTGTAACGCGTTATCGCCTAAGAAAAGGGAAGCTGAATCAGTCGTCGACCAAGTGTCAGTGCTTTTCCTCGAGGATTACTCCAGTCTCCTCACATACCACTTATCAAGGCCTTCATAAAACTGAAAGAAGTGGTGCTATGCATACGGTTCCGTTTCATTGCACTTTCCTCTCCAGATGTCTTGCACTATTATAGGCGTACCTAACTCTTTTGGGGGTCACCTGTAATTATAAGGTTAAGAGTAAAAATTGTCGAGGGATACCGAGGCTTCGGTACAGTAAGCAAATTAAAATCGTTTTAGGTTAAGGTAGTTGTGAGAGATGAAGCTGACACAGCAAGGACTAGCGTAGAGAGGTGTACCAAACCAGTCTGTGGACTGAAGTCCATGATATATACAGGGTGAGTCACCTAACGTTACCGCTGGATATATTTCGTAAACCACATCAAATACTGATTAACCGATTCCACAGACCGAACGTGAGGAGAGGGTCTAGTGTAATTGTTTAATACAAACCATACAAAAATGCACGGAAGTATGTTTTTTAACACAAACCTACATTTTTTTAAATGGAACCCCGTTAGTTTTGTTAGCCCATCTGAACATATAAACAAATACGTAATCAGTGCCGTTTGTTGCATTGTAAAATGTTAATTACATCCGGAGATATTGTAACCTAAAGTTGACGCTTGAGTACCACTCCTCCGCTGTTCGATCGTGCTTATCGGAGAGCACCGAATTACGTAGGGATCCAAAGGGAACGGTGATGGACCTTAGGTACAGAAGAGACTGGAACAGCGCATTACGTCCACATGCTAACACCTTTTTATTGGTCTTTTTCACTGACGCACATGTACATTACCGTGAGGGGTGAGGTACACGTACACACGTGGTTTCCGTTTTCAATTATGGAGTGGAATAGAGTGTGTCCCGACATGTCAGGCCAATAGATGTTCAATGTGGTGGCCATCATTTGCTGCACACAATTGTAATCTCTGGCGTAATGAATGTCGTACACGCCGCAGTACACCTGGTGTAATGTCGCCGCAGGCTGCAACAATACGTTGTTTCATATCCTCTTGGGTTGTAGGCACATCTCGGTACTCATTCTCCTTTAACGTACACCACAAAAAGAAGTCCAGAGGTGTAAGATCAGGAGAACGGGCTGGCCAGTTTATGCGTCCTCCTCGTCCTATGAAACGCCCGTCGAACATCCTGTCAAGGGTTAGCCTAGTGTTAATTGCGGAATGTGCAGGTGCACCATCATGCTGATACCACATATGTCGACACGTTTCCAGTGGGAAATTTTCGAGCAACGTTGGCAGATCATTCTGTAGAAACGCGATGTATGTTGCAGTGCTCTCCGATACACACGATCGAACAGCGGGGTAGTGGTACTCAAGGGTCAAATTTAGGTTACAATATCTGCGGATGTAATTAACATTTTACAATGCAACTAACGGCACTGATTACGTATTTGTTTATATATTCAGATGTGCTAACAATACTAACGTGGTTCCGTTTAAAAAAACGTAGATTTGTGTTAAAAAACATACTTCCGTGCATTTTTGTATGGTTTGTATTAAACAATTACACTAGCCCCTCTCCTCACGTTCGTCAGTTCGTCACGGAATCGGTTCGTCAGTATTTTATGTGGTTTACGAAATACACTCCTGGAAATGGAAAAAAGAACACATCGACACCGGTGTGTCAGACCCACCATACTTGCTCCGGACACTGCGAGAGGGCTGTACAAGCAATGATCACACGCACCGCACAGCGGACACACCAGGAACCGCGGTGTTGGCCGTCGAATGGCGCTAGCTGCGCAGCATTTGTGCACCGCCGCCGTCAGTGTCAGCCAGTTTGCCGTGGCATACGGAGCTCCATCGCAGTCTTTAACACTGGTAGCATGCCGCGACAGCGTGGACGTGAACCGTATGTGCAGTTGACGGACTTTGAGCGAGGGCGTATAGTGGGCATGCGGGAGGCCGGGTGGACGTACCGCCGAATTGCTCAACACGTGGGGCGTGAGGTCTCCACAGTACATCGATGTTGTCGCCAGTGGTCGGCGGAAGTTGCACGTGCCCGTCGACCTGGGACCGGACCGCAGCGACGCACGGATGCACGCCAAGACCGTAGGATCCTACGCAGTGCCGTAGGGGACCGCACCGCCACTTCCCAGCAAATTAGGGACACTGTTGCTCCTGGGGTATCGGCGAGGACCATTCGCAACCGTCTCCATGAATCTGGGCTACGGTCCCGCACACCGTTAGGCCGTCTTCCGCTCACGCCCCAACATCGTGCAGCCCGCCTCCAGTGGTGTCGCGACAGGCGTGAATGGAGGGACGAATGGAGACGTGTCGTCTTCAGCGATGAGAGTCGCTTCTGCCTTGGTGCCAATGATGGTCGTATGCGTGTTTGGCACCGTGCAGGTGAGCGCCACAATCAGGACTGCATACGACCGAGGCACACAGGGCCAACACCCGGCATCATGGTGTGGGGAGCGATCTCCTACACTGGCCGTACACCACTGGTGATCGTCGAGGGGACACTGAATAGTGCACGGTACATCCAAACCGTCATCGAACCCATCGTTCTACCATTCCTAGACCGGCAAGGGAACTTGCTGTTCCAACAGGACAATGCACGTCCGCATGTATCCCGTGCCACCGAACGTGCTCTAGAAGGTGTAAGTCAACTACCCTGGCCAGCAAGATCTCCGGATCTGTCCCCCATTGAGCATGTTTGGGACTGGATGAAGCGTCGTCTCACGCGGTCTGCACGTCCAGCACGAACGCTGGTCCAACTGAGGCGCGAGGTGGAAATGGCATGGCAAGCCGTTCCACAGGACTACATCCAGCATCTCTACGATCGTCTCCATGGGAGAATAGCAGCCTGCATTGCTGCGAAAGGTGGATATACACTGTACTAGTGCCGACATTGTGCATGCTCTGTTGCCTGTGTCTATGTGCCTGTGGTTCTGTCAGTGTGATCATGTGATGTATCTGACCCCAGGAATGTGTCAATAAAGTTTCCCCTTCCTGGGACAATGAATTCACGGTGTTCTTATTTCAATTTCCAGGAGTGTATATCCAGCGGCAACGTTACGTGACTCACCCTGTATATGCCTTATTTTGGTATGTGTCGTGCAAGATTTCGATGGATAAGAAAGATCCACCCTGGTTCAAAACCGAATAGAAAACCGTTACGTAAGGTAAGAGGACCCTGAAAACTTTAAGATTAATGATGAAGGATGAGTAGAATGACAGGAATGCGAGAAGCATTCAGTGAATTGAAAGAAAAATTTTATCCACGATTTTGGCGAAAAATCATAAGAAAGTTTGATTGATCTTAGTAAAGTCGCTTATCCAGTAAGTCAGCTTCATACTGGCGCAGGAAAGGAGAACCACAGAAGACCTATATGCTGATTTCTGACGTACGAACTTGTTTCAGTGCAGAAGAGTGAAATACGGTTTTATATTTCTATCGTCTCACGGATGCCGAAATTTTAAGATAATTAACAGCGGAAGAAATCAATAAATGTAATCCAACAGAAGAAAGGCGACAGGACTTGTTGCGGTACCTGCACGATTGCGTACAGAGAATACAGGGTGGTCAGAAACAGTCTCAAAAGTTTCTCAGAGTGTTGCTCGACAGGTTATGCTGAGAAATAATTGTTAAGAAAATATTCGATGCGGTGCGCCGTTATCTAGTTACCACTGAAATAAGTAATTCAGGCTGTTGCGTTCGCAAATTCAAGCGGCCCAACAGATGTAGTTATTGTCAGTTGTTCTCATAGAATACATACATGATAGCGAACAAGACTGTCCCGCTTATGGTCAGGTTCGATGCTTACTACCGCCACATGTTCAATTTTTTATCTATCTCTTATTGGGATATAGAAACTAAAAGGAGGGAACGTTAGGTTGTGACATCGTCTCTGCCGGGCAGCTTGAATTTGGTCGCGCAACGACCTGATTGGAAAACGTACTTGGTAATTAACTCCCAAACGGTACAGCGTATCGAAATTATTTCTTAATAACATTTATTCCTCAGCACAGTTTACTCTGCAACATCCTTACAAGATTTTCAGATTGTTTCTGACCATCCTGCACAATTTCACTTGCTGTTCTTCTGTTGGTAGTTACGTCGTTTGATCAGCGACTTATTCCAAGCCCCTGGAATATTAAACAAGTGGTTTTATTTTGAAGAAGTAGCGTCTGACAGATAAGCATAATTTCAATGTGTTGTAAAATTATCGAACAGGATTCATGCTAACTTATAACAAACTGCCTATTGGCTTCTGTCTCGGGTTCTTCGGCCGACGTTCATCTAATGATTTTTCTGACGTTTCGCCAGCACGAGTGGCTGGCATTGTCAAAGCTTCACCCTCCATTGCCGGTGGTGAACTGGAGGCGAGCTCGCGGCCGCAGACTATATGTACCTGGCGCGCCAACGTCCGAGGGCTTCTCAGCGGTCATTTCCGGTGCGGTTCTCCTCTTGCTACCTGCGACGGTCGTTCGCTGCAGTACGGGAAGCCAGGATCCGTTTACCTTAAGGCTTTCCTCTTTCTTGTTGAAACTGTTCGCGTGTTTTTGGATTTCTACAGCTTCTCTGAACAAGCGCGTGTGATAGTGCTTCTCTACAGCCAGAACTTCCGTGTCAGCGAATTTTATTACGTGGTCGGTCTCATTCAGTGCGTGTTCTGCCACGGCCGATTTCTCCACCTGCCCCAACCTGCAATGTCGCTTATGCTCTTTGATCCTGGTGTTAGTGGATCGTCCAGTCATTCCGACATAAACTTTTCCGCATGTGCAAGGTATACGGTATATTCCCGACATTGCAAGTGGGTCTCTTTTCTCCTTCGGCGAAGGCTGTAGAGAAGCACTATCACACGCGCTTGTTCAGAGAAGCTGTAGAAATCCATAAACACGCGAACAGTTTCAACAAGAAAGAGGAAAGCCTTAAGGTAAACGGATCCTGGCTTCCCGTACTGCAGCGAACGACCGTCGCAGGTAGCAAGAGGAGAACCGCACCGGAAATGACCGCTGAGAAGCCCTCGGACGTTGGCGCGCCAGGTACATATAGTCTGCGGCCGCGAGCTCGCCTCCAGTTCACCACCGGCAATGGAGGGTGAAGCTTTGACAATGCCAGCCACTCGTGCTGGCGAAACGTCAGAAAAATCATTAGATGAACGTCGGCCGAAGAACCCGAGACAGAAGCCAATAGGCAGTTTGTCAACAAGTGGCCACGAAAGCCTTAACAATTTTGTAACTTATAACAACTATTTAAGGGGTCGAGATCTCATCTGTAGAAATCAACATGGATTTTGTAAAGAACGGTACTGTGTAACAAAGGTCGCTTTGTTTGTCTGTGATATCCATAAAGAAGCAAATAGCCTCACCTGTAATGGTACTGAGTTCCTTAACTTCAGGAAGGAGTTCTCTGCAGTTCCATATGATTGCCAAGTGACCTGACTGGATTGAGGATGCCTCGCGGGATTAGCCGTGCGGTCTGAGGCGCTGCAGTCATGGACTATGCAGCTGGTCCCAGCGGAGGTTCGAGTCCTCCCTCGGGCGTGGGTGTGTGTGTTTGGCCTTAGGATAATTTAGGTTGTGTGTAAGCTTAGGGACTGATGACCTTAGCAGTTAAGTCCCATAAGATTTCACACACATTTGAACGTGTTTTGTATTGAGGACTTCCTAGAAAGTACAACTCTTAAAGAGGAAATATCGTTAGTTACGGAAGTTTTATCATACCGTTACTGTTCTCAATCATAGATCTATAACTGACGACTCTTACAACGTAGGAATATGCGTGATCATGTTAGTGAAAGATGCTGTTGTACATATGCAAGACAACATCAGGATGTTTTATTGAAATTCTTCAAAACTTACAGCGAATCTATGCTGGCAGTTGTCCCTCAATATACTATATACTGCATTTAACTAGATGGAAAGATTACATTTGATAGCTTACATCGCTGTATACAGTGACTGCGGTGAAGTATCTAAGAGTATCCATGTACAGTGAAATGAAAATGTAAAATTAGTTCTGAGAATCCTACACGCCAGACAAATTCGCAGGAGGAATCCTTAATTCACCCACGAAAGAGCTAACATATTTTAACCATTACTGTCACACGTCGCTAAGCGACGTAGATTCATTTTTAAGCCACTATTTTGCTGTTACATCGATGGAAACTGGAAATGTGTAATTTTAGAGGACCCTTCGCGTCCTCCTAGCAATTCACGATGTTTTGGGTCTCTATTGTTGGAAAATGGCTGTCAATCTCATTAGGTAAAGCAATTTCCCCTGGGGTGTTGTGCAACCTCCGCCGAAGCCAGGCTGCGGTCTGGACAGTAAACACCGTGCCCGCCTTGTCATCTCCTCGGGATAGTTTGAGAACGACGTTTTTGTGTTTATGTACTAACGTCAAAGTCCGTAAAATTGCGGAGCCGACCAGCTAGCTTGGGAGCGTAGGTTCCGTTTCACTCCAAAAATGATGATTATGGTGATTACTAACAACGGGCCGTGCCTACTCGTCATCACCGATTTTGTGAAAACTTATAGTATATTCAGAGCTTGGTCAGAAATGAAACTGACAGAAGTTGGAGCACTGAATGGTATAGTATTTTAAAATATATCACTTTTGGTGCGGGTTGGGGAGGCCAGAGTCATTTATGTTAGCCTACCTTGCAGGGAACGATTAGCTCAGCGAAAAAAGTACTATATAATAATCCGAGGGTGGTGGTATCGTTTTCCTATACGGATATTTTCTTTTAATTTTTATGTTACTTACAGTGCCAATAAACCTAAAATCGCATTGCACTGAATTTCTTAATATTTTCGTGAAATACCTGGAAAAGGAAGGCAAAAGGAAATTTGTTATAGCACATAAATTTCCAAGAAGTGATTTTACTTATAGTGTCCACGAAGACTTCGCGAATAACTTTCTAAGAAGGGACTCTAACTGAAGCGTAGAGGACTTCGCATTCCATTAGTCCCATTCAGACCTTCGAGCAGCGTTATGCGTTGTTTGCCGCAAACCGCGCCATGAGAGAGAACCTTTGATGATTGTAAACCAAATTCGTTTTTCTATAGAAACTTGACAACAACCAAGCAACGGTGAAAATGGAGCGTTTATAACACGTGCAAAGCGCCGATAAAATTACTACTTTCCTTGTGTTACAATGCGTACAACCCTAAGGCACGTAAATCATAATCTGTAGAATAACAAAAGGATCTAATTCTAGACACCAACTTGTGTACGCCTTACAATCCTTTCTTGGAGATTAATCTGGTCATAAGACTTTTATCCATTGTGGATGTGGAGCACTGCGACTGTGGTGTGAACAGGTTTTCAGAAATTACTGCAACCAGTCGCCTTTTATGTAGATGTATTTTATTTAACCATGACCGGTTTCGAGCTGCCTAGCAACTCATCATCAGATGGTGTATACATTTAGTGCTTTTTTGTACCCATTGTGTGGGTGGTTGAGTATCTGTGGCTAGACAGAAACGAGAACAATAATCGCTACATGTGGTACAGTAACACGAAATATTTACAGCATAATTTATGTTTAACGTATAAGAGCAAATAATCACTACATGTGGTACAGTTACATGAAATATTTACAGTTTAATTTACGTTTTGAGGTGTTACTTACAAATAAATCTTTTTGCAGGTATATATATCTCTTTTAGGACGTATTTTTGAAACCATTGTGTCTTGTTTTTCACAATTTCACAAGTTAAAACTTTAACTACATGTATATTACTTTTATGAGGCACTGTTGGAAACATATATCTCGTTTTTCGTAAACATCGCTGAACACACTTAGCCACAGATACGAATACAGGATTTACACATTATAAACAAGCCAAAGATTGCAATATAACTACAGTATCAAAGATTTCAAGTTGACCAGAGGCATTATTAGTCATCACACACACTGACAAGAGATTTGTCTTTATTACATAGAAAATAAATGTAAATTAGCTTAAACTAGTAAAATGTTTATTTATAAATTAGCTGTGCAATTTAACAGGTATATAAAACTAGATTTTATACATTATATTTCAGTTACATTTAAGATTATTGGTATTGAGAGTATTATGACAGCTAATTCCTTGCTCCTTCCATTGGCTGATCTTGGCATATGATGTCTGGGATGAGAGGTTGATGGTTAACTTGAAATAATAAGTAATGCTGGAACTTGTAAGGGTGTGGAAAAGGAGTTGGCGGTGGGGGAGGGGGGGAGGGAGGTGGTTGTATAGGAAAAAGGAGAGGGGGGGGGTTGAGAGGGTGATGTGGAGAGAGAAGAGAGCTGAAGGGGGGGCAGAAGTGGTACAAGCTTTTATGCTACCCATCTAGCAGATAATAAACATTCCATAACAGACATTAAAACTAACCTTCAAATCCTACACACTGTAGACAAGGGATTCAAGATGGATCTTCTCGAACAATTAGAGATTTTTACCCACAAACATAATTCCCCACATACCATTTTAAATGAGCAGACAGAACTGGCGAATAACTCCTTCTTTCAGAATTTTAAGGATTCTTTGAACTTAAAAAACTAAACAGTCATTCAGTAACAAAATGCCCCCCCCCACACACACATAAAAGCTTGTACCACTTCTGCCCCCCCCCCCTTCAGCTCTCTTCTCTCTCCACATCACCCTCTCAACCCCCCCCCTCTCCTTTTTCCTATACAACCACCTCCCTCCCCCCCTCCCCCACCGCCAACTCCTTTTCCACACCCTTACAAGTTCCAGCATTACTTATTATTTCAAGTTAACCATCAACCTCTCATCCCAGACATCATATGCCAAGATCAGCCAATGGAAGGAGCAAGGAATTAGCTGTCATAATACTCTCAATACCAATAATCTTAAATGTAACTGAAATATAATGTATAAAATCTAGTTTTATATACCTGTTAAATTGCACAGCTAATTTATAAATAAACATTTTACTAGTTTAAGCTAATTTACATTTATTTTCTATGTAATAAAGACAAATCTCTTGTCAGTGTGTGTGATGACTAATAATGCCTCTGGTCAACTTGAAATCTTTGATACTGTAGTTATATTGCAATCTTTGGCTTGTTTATAATGTGTAAATCCTGTATTCGTATCTGTGGCTAAGTGTGTTCAGCGATGTTTACGAAAAACGAGATATATGTTTCCAACAGTGCCTCATAAAAGTAATATACATCTAGTGAAAGTTTTAACTTGTGAAATTGTGAAAAACAAGACACAATGGTTTCAAAAATACGTCCTAAAAGAGATATATATACCTGCAAAAAGATTTATTTGTAAGTAACACCTCAAAACGTAAATTAAACTGTAAATATTTCATGTAACTGTACCACATGTAGTGATTATTTGCTCTTATACGTTAAACATAAATTATGCTGTAAATATTTCGTGTTACTGTACCACATGTAGCGATTATTGTTCTCGTTTCTGTCTAGCCACAGATACTCAACCACCCACACAATGGGTACAAAAAAGCACTAAATGTATACACCATCTGATGATGAGTTGCTAGGCAGCTCGAAACCGGTCATGGTTAAATAAAATACATCTACATAAAAGGCGACTGGTTGCAGTAATTTCTGAAAACCTAATCTGGTCATGGCTGCTGTCACTATAGTTCTTTCTTGGAAATTTCTTTACTATCCCAAATTTCCGTTACATTTCCTTTTCAGACCTTTTATCAAAAAAGTAATAAGTACAAAATATTGCGCATTATTTCAGTTTACCTGCAGCGTAAGTAGCATAAACAATGAAAACAAAAAAATTCTGTGTGTAGGAAATCGATTCCACGACCGTCTCTTCCCGCTGCGTCAAACGCCGGGGCAAACCAGCATAGCGTGCTTTACCGGACCCGCGTCAAAATGCATTTTTTTTTCTAAACTTCTGATCGTGTGGAGCTCTCACTTCTGTTATTTTCATTTCTGGCCGAGCTCTACACATGCCATAAGTTTGAACGAAGTCGATGGTGACAGTACGAGCGGTCCCCTTGTAAGGCAATCTGAAAAGGTTTGTTCTCCTAGGGGATTCCACAGACGGATATGGTCATCGTGATGCTGTGGCAGGAACGGGGCTCGTCTGAAATGACGACGTGGGACCGCTCCTGCTGTCAGTGTTGTCGTTAGAGCTACAACTGTCGTCGCGCCCGTCAGGGGAAGGCGGGGTAGTGATCGCCGTGGGGACAGTATGTGCTGCTCCAGTCACCATCACACTGTTCTTCTTGATAATTGGCTTCCTGCAAACATGCCCAGAACAATGTCTCTCCTCTCAAGCACTAGTCGTGTGGGGCCATTAAAACCCCGCCAGAAACAGAATATTGTCCTCTTGAAACTATCGCTTCAATATTCGGATGATATTTATAGGATCCATGCTAATGGTAACAGCAATATCGAAGTAAGATAAAGTGCAGTCTTAATAGGCCACGACCATGAACCTAGAATGCTGACATATGCTGGTTCATGTTACTCCTTACACGACTCTTAAAATGATAACCCCACAAGCAATCAGCGTTAACCTTCGGTCAACAACGGGAATTGCCAGATCATGTTCTACAATGTTATGTCTGCCTGACCCAACTCATTTTTACGTGCAGTGTATCATATTCAGCATTCCAGGAAACAATGAAGTATATTTTGTTTACAAAAATATAGTTCTCCCCAACCACCTGCCACTTACGCAAGCGCATATTCGTTGTTGAGGGAAGGTTAAAATGCGATATCTAAATGGCACCCTCGTTGCATTATCGTCCCTCTCATAAAAAACGTTAATAGCGGTTGCACTGAAACGCTAATCACTTGCGTATAAAAAATGTTGTGCATTTGATGCCATTTTGAAGTTTGATGTAACCGCGTTCATGGTATTGCTGTATTAATAAATAGAAGTGTACTTGCAGGGATAAGGAAGTAAATAATATTTACTAAGAAGTCAAAGTATTTAAATATTCGAATTATCGTGCAATATTCTTCCCCTGATTGAAGAGACTATTGTAGCGGCAGATCAACACTGACATCATTAATGACACAGAAGTATCTCATCTAAATGTTGCATTACTTAAGGATTCGCCTTTACATGGAAGTGATACAGGAAATTTGCGTTTAGCGAACAAAGATAATGTGGTAGGGTTTTGACGTTAAACCCTAACCTACCTTTTTACGAATTAGAGGTGCGATATTCCAAGAATGTAGCGTATATCCTAGTCGCTGCAACACTTCACCCAGATCCCATCAAGTACGTTTCGGAGCGCTTAATTTAAAGTTCTGCTCTGGACACAGGAATAAATGACTGTCCATGTGAAGACACATCGTTGTGATGTGACCACACAGCACAATAGCATGATTGCTGTGTGAGCCAAAGTAGACTTTAGACGAACGCAACCCACATCCTAACAGTGCAGCTTCATGTGGCTCCGCTTCTAGATGCGACCACTAACCCCCAGGGATCCACTGTTGACGTCCCACCGAGTCGTGTTTACTGTAAAGAAAAAAAAAAAATAAAATAATGGCTCTGAGCACTATGGGACTTAACATCTGCGGTCATCAGTCCCCTAGAACTTAGAACTACTTAAACCTAACTAACCTAAGGACATCACACACATCCATGCCCGAGGCAGGATTCGAACCTGCGACCGTAGCAGTCACGCGGTTCCAGACTGAAGCGCCTAGAACCGCTCGGCCACAGCTGCCGGCTACCCTAAAGCAACGTGAGCTCTTTGCCACCTACGCCAACATCCCGCTAGCTGTTCATTAGCTTATGAACTCCTAACGGCAGTTTTTCCATGCAGTGTTTTTCAACGACGTTACTCAGAGCCATTCCTTGTAATCGTTTCGGCAAACATAGTTCCTTGGGTATGAATAGATCTTGCTAAACAGAGCAGAAGTAGCACACAGGAAAAAACGTTATATCGACAAATATAACGTCACAATTCTGAAGGGGTCAGAGTTTTCTAACTCTTGCCCCAAACAACAATTTACAAGAAATTGGCGATTTATCTGGTAATAAATATGCAACCAGTCACTTTTTTACGATTTGTTCAACAATGAACATGTTTTCGAGCTTAGCAGGCTCATCATCAGATGGGTGTGTTACAAGAACATTATGTTGTGTAGCAAGTGCAGCTTGATTCAGTGCTGGTGCTGCGGGCGGAAATGACGGAAATTTAATAATCGGTGACGAAACGTTTACGAACCGGAAATTTCATGTTTTCGGCCGACACACACACACACACACACACACACACAGTCCCGAGCGGAGAAAATCCCCGACCCGGTCGGGAATCAAGTCCGGGGCTCCGCGATTGAGAGGCAGCAACGATAACCACAAAACCACTAGCTGCTGACATCACGATGCTGGTATGAGCTCATTGCCATTTCAAGCATGATTCCGCGATGATTAATATTAAGTACATTAAATATGTCTTAATTAAAATATATAGTAAGAATCATTAACAACTGAACCATTGCGCCAATCTGATGATATCAGAGCTGACGACCTCAATAAACACCATGACACGCTATGTCTCAAATCAGACACGTGTGTTAAGACTTACAGAACGAGTTTATAAAAAAGTTTATTTGGAAATGTGCTACTACTATACTTCCTCCATGTAACATGAAGTCCCGGAGCCTTACCCAATTACATGAGCGGATAAGTAGTCACATTTTACAATTTCACTTGTATTTTTAATTTTACTAAATTTTCCCACAATCAGACATAGGTACGCATTCTGAATTTTGACATATTGTTTAATATTGTGTTTTTATTTCAGGGAGAGGTGACAAGAGGATTCTTATTTAATGCAATATTCTATGCGTGTCTGTAGTAAGCTTTTGATCTGAATAGTGGTTATTACTTACATTTCTGACTTAGATTTAGTAGTATGTGACTTCACAGAAAGTATGTAAGTGTGAGCGTTTGGGTGCGCGGGATCTTTTGTTGGCGATCTTTTGCTCGTCATTGTCAGTGCCTTTTGTCGGCGGTCTTCTGTCAGTATCTTCGTGCTTTGGCCAGTGCTGGACAGCAGTTCGAAAGCAGATCCATGAAGTAAGTAGTTTCACTTTTCACCAGTCTTAAGTTACTTGACTGTTTTCACTGCTTTTACTAACTTTGTTTCCGTGATTTGAAGCTACTGTGAAGCGTGAGTATTTGCTGTGGTTGTTATTTGCTTTTATGTGTGATGGAGAGTTGAATGTTTCTCACTGTGGTTATTAAGAATAACGAGCATTATTTTACTTTGCAACTGACTGATACAAACTGCACTTTGAAAGTTATTCTTCACTGGGGTTCAAAACGTAAGGACGAAAGTAAATTTTGTGTAGTGCGTCACTGCCAAGTAACAAAGCTCGGTGAATCTCTCACCATACACAGAAGCAACAGCTCCAGTGTGGTAGAAAAGGTAACTGAAAGAAATACGCCGGCCGGGGTGGCCGAGCGGTTCTAGGCGCTACAGTCTGGAACCGTGCGACCGCTACGGTCGCAGGTTCGAATCCTGCCTCGGGCATGGATGTGTGTGATGTCCTTAGATTAGCTAGGTTTAAGTAGTTATAAGTTCTAGGGGACTGAAGACCTCAGACATTAAGTCCCATAGTGCTCAGAGCCATTTTTGAAAGAAATGCCGGAAATTATACTCCTATTTAAAGATAATTATCACACTGATATCATCACAAATCATGATGGCCGTTGGGCATTTCAAAAGGAGTAATCCCCACGTCATGACACCTGGACCACCACAACAGTCATGGTAGTTTTTGTGGTCAAGGCATTATGGTGTGGGAAGACATGGGTTTACGGAGCTCTTCACCTTTGAGCACTATGCATTCGCAGGTCAGTGCTATTGTCACAGTGTACTCTTTCCTCATGTCCTTCCTTACAAGGATACATAAGGCCCTGATTTCGCTTTTATGGATGACAATGCACGATCGCATACAACTGCGCAGGTGGAGGAGCTCTTGGAACGGCGGATGAATTTGCTGCCTGCTCCCCAAAGTTAAATCCAATCGAACACGTCTGAGATGCGTTTGTGCGACGTATTGTGTAGCACGTCCACACACACCAGCAATCATCCAGCAGTTGACATCCGCGCTGGAGAAGGAATGGACTGCTGCGCAAGAAGTCCGTACCAGACATGTGGCCGGGGTGAGTGCACGTCACAGAGCGGACACTGCTCTCTGTGGTGGTCACAAACCCTATTAAGAACGATGTCCTGCATTTTCTAACGTCCTGGGAACCTCATGAGTCAAAGTGATTTCACTGTAATTGTTGGCTTTAATTTAAAGTGTCATATCTGATCGATTCATTGGGTACTTCTTTCAGTTACCTTCTCTGCTATCCTCTAGCAGTACATTCTATGTATGGTCCAAGGTTCATGGAGGTATGTTACTTGTCAGTGGCATATCATGTGAAAGATACTTTCGTCCTTATGTTTTGCACAGCAATGTTGGGCAGCAAAACAACGAATGGTGACCGAAGGTAAGAGACTATAACTGGAGTCTGACAAAAGCTAGTAAAGCGTTTCTGAAGATGAGAAAACTTTTAATATAGAATATAAATCTTAATTCTGAGAATTATTTCCTGGAGTTTGTATAGACTGTAGCCTCATCCGAATTGAAACATGAGTAATAAGCAGTTCTGCCGAGAAGAAGACAGTTTTACTTTGCATACATGCAATAGATACGACCAACTGTCAGAGTTGAGTGGAGAGGAGCCTCGTGTAGCAGTAGATGTAGGTAACGTGCAGCAGTCCTCAGCAATTAGGAGGCCGAGGTTAGTTGCAAAATCTAGCAGAAAGAAGGTTCTGCTGCTAGGTAGTTCCCACGGTAGAGGTGTGGGCCAGCAGTTGCAGGAAGTATTGGGGAGTGAGTACCAGGTCACCAGCATTGTGAAGCCTAGTGCAGGGTTGGCTCAGGTGACTGAAAGCATAGGGGAGTTATGTAAGAATTTTACGAAAGAGGATCAGGTAGTGATAGTGGGTGGAGCAGGGAACAGTCTCGATAGGAACGGGGAATATGATGTCAGTGGTGACTTGGTTAAGATAGCTACTCAAACTGGTGGCACTAATGTGCATTTCGTGCAACTGTTTCAGCGTCATGATCGGCCTCACCTTAAAGCGGCTGTTAGACGCGTTAATGTGGGGCTGGGGAGGGCACTGATGGCGCAGGGCATGGATCACATGTCAGTGGTGCAGTTGGGTCTGTCAGTAGATGGGGTTTCACTGGGCATGGCCTGCACCTCAGTAGGTATGGGAAGGGGAGGCTGGCTAAGCTTATAGGTGACAGTGTAGTGGGTGATGGTGGTGGTAGTGGTATCACTCATGGAAAAATTCCTGTAGTAGTTGGTGTTAGAGCTGCACCTTTTTTAGACTGAAGTCAGCTGATAGGTATACCTGCTTAAAGGAAGTGCCTCTAACTAAGGGCTCACCTCCACAGGCTGTAATGTTTCCAAGTAGAGAAGGAATTAGCATATTTCATCAAAATATAAGAGGTATTAGAGATAAAGTTAGTGAACTGCTAATAGATGTTAACTCTGAAATTATTGGTATATCAGAGCACCACTTAAATAATTTGATAATTCAGAGGCTTCCTTTACCAGGCTACAGATTAGCTGGCTGTTTCTCAAGGAGTTCCTTGCGGGGTGGGGGAGTGGCTCTGTACGTAAAAAACAGTATTTCATTTGAGTCCATAGACGTATCACGACACTGCACTGAACAGATATTTGAAAGTTGTGCAGCATTAGTTGAATTTAGTAAAACCAAACTTCTAATTGCTGTTGTTTATAGGTCCCCTAACTCCGACTTCAGAGCATTTTTGCTTTAGCTAGAGAGGGTTCTTGATTCACTTTGTAGGAAGTACCAGAAAGTAGCTCTATGTGGTGACTTCGATATTAATTTTGTACATGATTGTGCAAGAAAAAGGATGTTGGTAGATCTCCTAAATTCATATGATCTGATACAAACTGTGTTTTTTCCAACTAGGGTGCAGGGGAACAGTAGCACAGTCATAGACAATATTTTTATTCATTCTTCATTACTAGATGGGCATTCTGTTAGTAAAAGGGTGAATGGCCTTTCAGACCATGATGCACAAATTTTAACACTAAAAGATTTTTGTACTCAAACCAATGTCGTATTTAATTACAAACTACGTAGGAAAGTTAATCCAACAGCAATAGAGAGTTTCTCAAAACTTGTCAAGGAACAAGAGTGGCAAGATGTTTATAGTGCCGATAATACAGATGATATATACAATGCTTTCCTTAACACATTTCTCATGTTCTTTGAGAGTTGCTTTCCATTAGAACATTCTAAACGGGGTACCAGCAGTAATGCACAGCCTGGTTGGCTGACTAGTGGGATAAGGATATCATGTAGAACAAAGTGGGAATTATATCAAAATGTTAGAAGTAGTCACAATCAAGCTATAGTAGCCCATTATAAACAGTATTGTAAGGTGCTTAAAAATGTTATTAGCAAGGCAAAAAGTATGTGGTATGCAAATAGAACAGCTAATTCACAGGATAAAATTAAAGCCATATGGTCAGTTGTGAAGGAAGTGTCTGGTCAGCAACAGAAGGTTGATGATATAAAGTCAGTTCGTAGTAATAATATTTCTGTTACTGATAAATCAGATATACGTACAGTATTTAACAACCATTTTCTGAGCATTATTGGTGCATTAAATAAAAATTTAGTTTCTACAGGAAATCACATACTTTTCTTAGCAAATGCCTTTCCGAGATTGACGTCTGAAATACTCCTCTGTGATACAGACAAGAGGGAGATTGAGTCAATAATTAAATCACTGAAGTCTAAGGACTCTCATGGTTATGATGGAGTGTCTAGTAGAATATTAAAGTACTGTGCTGCACATGTTAGCCCTGTATTTAGCCATATTTGTAATTTTTCCTTTAGGAATGGTCAGATTCCTGAGCAATTAAAGTACTCAGTAGTAACGCCGCTTTATAAAAAGGGAGATGTAGATAATTTTATGCATATTTCTATGCCATCAGTGTTTGCAAAAGTTATCGAAAAGGCTGTGCATGTAAGGTTTATTCATCATTTTATATCACACGATTTGCTATCAAATGTACAGTTCGGCTTTAGAAGTCGTTTGACAACTGAAAATGCTATATTCTCTTTTCTTTGTGAGGTACTGGATGGGCTAAACAAAAAGTTTCGAACGCTTGGCGTATTTTTGATTTAACAAAGGCATTTGACTGTGTTGATCTCACAATATTGCTCCAGAAGTTGGACCTTTACGGAATACGGGAGCAGCTCACAATTGGTTCACCTCTTACTTTAGCAATAGGCAGCAAAATGTCGTTATTCATAATGTTCATAACGGCTGTGATGTGGGATCTGAGTGGGCTACTGTCAAATGGGGGGTGCCCCAGGGATCAGTGTTGGGGCCGCTCCTGTTCCTTATTTATATAAATGATATGCCCTCTAGTATTATGGGTAACTCTAAAATATTTGTGTTTGCTGATGACACTAGCTTGGTAGTAAAGGATGTTGTGTGAAACATTGACTCGGTTTCAAGTAGTGCAGTACATGACTTGTAGGAAATAAACTAACGTTAAATCACAGTAAGACTCGGTTTTTACAGTTTCTAACACAGAATTCAACAAAACCTGACATTTTAATCTCACAGAACTGGCATATGATTAGTGAAACTGAACAGTTCAAATTCCTAGGTGTTCAGATAGATAGTAAGCTGTTGTGGAAAGCCCACGTTCAGGATCTTGTTCAAAGACTTAATACTGCCATTTTCACTATTCGAACGGTATCGAAAGTGAGTGATACTTCGACACGTTAATTAGTCTACTTTGCTTATTTTCATTCACTTATGTCGTATGGTATTATGTTTTGGGGTAACTCTTCCCATTCTAGAAGGATATTTTTGGCTCAGAAACGGGAGGTTCGGGCAATAGGTGGTGTGAGTTCACGAACCTCTTGTCGACCTCTGTTCACGAGTCTGGGTGTTTTGACATTGGCCTCTCAATATGTATATTCCTTATTGTCGTTTCTTGTTACCAATATTAGTTTATTTCCAACAATAAACAGCTTTCACTCGGTTAATACTCGGCAGAAATCAAACCTCCATTTGGATCGGACTTCCTCAACTCTTGTGCAAAAAGGTGTGCAGTATACTGCTGCATCCATTTTCAATAAGCTGCCACTCGAATTCAAAAATCTTAGCAGTAATCCATGCGGTTTCAAATCTAAGCTGAAGAGTTTCCTCGTGGATCACTCCTATTCTATCTAGGAGTTCCTTGAAAAATTAAGCTGATTCTCATATGGACTGATCTTCTTTCAGGTTCATGAACATTTATTATTATCTGTTATTATTATCTGTTGTAAGTTCATGTACTGACACGTTCCATGACCTTGGAGATTTGCTCCTCAATTAGGTCCTACGGAACTTGACATGTAAATAAATAAAAGAAATTAGACACATTGGAAAAGTCTTGCTCCAGAAAAATGCTGAAGACTGGATGTGTAGTGGGAATAATTAATGAAGAGATACTGAAGCGAATTATGGTAAAAACGAATTTATCCCGCAACCTGATTAAAGAAGGTATCGATTGATAGGACACATCCTGGGGCTTCAGCGAAACGTCATTTCATGTACAGGTTTTGGACAAAAATTTAAAAACACAGCGAGAAATGCATGCAAAAATACAAACGGAGATGCTAACCAACCGAGCAGGTTGCGCTGTTGTATTTGACCATGAACCGAACCTGTGCGAAATCCTCAGTACGTTGCAATGTCAGTCATAGAACGGTGTTCTGCGTAGATTTGAGTGAATTCGAACGTGAACAAATTTTTGTTGTCCTCATAGCGTGAGCTTCCGTAACCAAGGTAGCCCAATTGTTTGTGTTTCAGGAGGCACCGAATCGAAGATTTATACAGCATACAGGGAAAGCGGAAAAAACCCGCCACGGTAGCCGAGAGCGCTAACGTGCTGCTTCCTGGACTGGCGTAGGCGCGCCGGCCACGGATCGAATCCTCCTGGCGGACTAACGACGAGGGCGTGTGCCGGCCAACCTGGATGTGGTTTTTAGACGGTTTTCCACATCCAACTAGGTGAATACCGGGCTGGTCTCCACGTTCCGCCTCAGTTCCACGACTCGCAGGCATTTGAAACACGTTCGCAGTTGGGGTACACACATTCCGTCTCAGGGGGTACGTGTGGTGACAGGAAGGGCATCCGGCCACCCCTTAAAATTTACACGCCAAATTCGGTTAACCATTACAGCAGACCTCCCCAGTCTGGATAAATGCTTGGAAAGAGAGACTCAGGGAAAGTGGAAAAGGATCATCTGCTAAGTCACAACGCAGACTGAAGTGTGTGGGGTGAGTGATCGGGACCGACGTTCAATGAAGAAAACAATGAAGAAGAATAAGTGGACTACAGTTGCAAATGGCAATGCAGAACTGAATGGCCAGCCGGGGTGGCTGGGCAGTTCTAGGAGCTACAGTCTGGAACCGCCTGACTGCTACGGTCGCAGGTTCGAATCCTGCCTCGCTCATGGTTGTGTGTGATGTCCTTAGGTTAATTAGGTTTAAGTAGTTCTAAGTTCTAGGGGACTGATGACCATAGATGTTAAGTCCCATAGTGCTCAGAGCCATTTGAACCATTTGAACCCCCAAAGAACTGCCGCAACACGACGTGACATGGACTTGACTAATGTCTGAAGTAGCGCTGTAGGGTACTGACACCATGAATCGTGCACGACTCTCCATATATCCTTAACAGTACGAGGGGTTGGAGATCTCTTCTGAATAGCATGTTTCAAGGCATCACAGATATGCCCAATAATGTTCATGTCTGGGTAATTCGGTGGCCAGTATAAGTTTTTAAATTCATAAGAGTGTTTCTGGAGCCACTCTGTAGCAATTCTGGACGTGTGGGGTGTCGCATTGTCCCGCTGTAATTCCCCAAGTATGTCGGAATGCACAATGGACATGAATGGATGCAGCTGTTCAGAGAGGATGCTTACGTACGTGACACCTGTCAGTGTCGTATCTAGACGTATCAGGGGCCCAATATCACTGCAACTGCAGACGCCCCACACCATTACAGAGCCTCCACGAGCATGAACAGTCCTCTGCTGCCAGGCAGGGCCCATGGATTCATGAGGTTGTCTCCATACCCGTACACGTCCATCCGCTCGATACTATCTGAAACGAGACTCGTCCTGCTGGGCAAAATGTTTCCCGTCATCGACAGTCCAATGTCGGTGTTGGGCCCAGGCGAGGTGTGAAGCTTTGTGTCGTGCAGTCACCAAGGGTAGAGTGGGCCTTCGGCTCTGAAAGCCCATATCGTTCAATGTTTCGCTCGCTGGCACTTATTGATGGCCCAACATTGAAATCTGCAGCAATTTGCGGAAGGGTTGCACGTCTTTCACGTTGAACGATTCCCTTCAGTCGTCGTTGGTCTCGTTCTGGCAGGATCTTTTTCCGACCGTAGCGATGTTGGAGATTTGATGTTTTATCGTGTTCCTGATATTCACAGTACACTCGTGAAATGGCCGTACGGGAGAATCCCCACTTCATCGTTACCTCAGAGATACTGTATCCCATCGCTCGTGCTCTGGCTATAAAACCACTTAAATCTTGATAACCAGCCATTGTAGCAGCAGTAACCGGCCTAACAACTGCGCCAGACACTGTTGTCTTATATAGGCATTGCCGACCGCAGGGTTGTATTCTGCCTGTTTACATATCTGTGTATTTTGAATACGCATGCCTACAGCAGTTTCTTTCTCGCTTCAGTGTAAATGACGTAGTAGATGACGCTGGAAGGTGCATGAGGCTGAACGCGGATGATGCTGTTATATACAGAGACGTGGCGACGCTAGAAAATTGTGGTGAAATGCAGGAAGACTTGGTGTGGATCGACGCTTGTTGTAGAGGACCTCAGTTGTCCATTAACATAAAGAAATTTAACCTATTGCGAATACATATAGGGAAAAAATCTTTATTCTGTGATTGAACAACTGCAGAACAGTCCCTAGAAGCAGTTATTTCCATAAAATATGAGAATATGCATCCGTACAGAGGGATTAGAAATATATCGACGACATAAAATCAATAGCATGTATGGGGGATGCCAGACTGAGAGTCATTATACGAATCCTTAGCAAATGTAGTCCATCAGCTAACGATGTAGCTTATAAGACACCAATACTTCTACATTACTAGTCAGTATGGGATACATACGAGATGGGACAGAGAGAAAATTGAGAAGATCGAAAGAAGAGCAGCACGTTTCGTTAAAGCTTCTTTAGTAATCGCGAAAGCGTCACGTAGATGCTCTGCCAGCTCCAGTGACAAAGCTGCAAGAGAGGCGCTTTGCATTGCGGTATGTTCTATAGTTAACAATCCAAGAATGAGTTCGCAGAAGAATGAAACAATACATTGCTTCCTCCTATGTCTATGGTGAAAATACCATGGAGATAAAATTAGAGAGATTCGAGCCATACGGAGGCTTACCAGCAATCCTTCGCGAACTATACGCGACAGGAACAGGAAACAGGGGGAAGAGACACCGCTACACAAAGTACCCCCGCGACATACTGTAAGGTGTTCTGCGGAGTATAGATGTACGAGGGCAGTTCAATAAGTAATGCAACACATTTTTTTTCTGAAACAGGGGTTGTTTTATTCACCATTGAAATACACCAGGTTATTCCCCAATCTTTTAGCTACACAACACTATTTTTCAACGTAATCTCCATTCAATGCTACGGCCTTACGCCACCTTGAAATGAGGGCCTGTATGCCTGCACGGTACCATTCCACTGGTCGATGTCGGAGCCAACGTCGTACTGCATCAATAACTTCTTCATCATCCGCGTAGTGCCTCCCACGGATTGCGTCCTTCATTGGGCCAAACATATGGAAATCCGACGGTGCGAGATCGGGGCTGTAGGGTGCATGAGGAAGAACAGTCCACTGAAGTTTTGTGAGCTCCTCTCGGGTGCGAAGACTTGTGTGAGGTCTTGCGTTGTCATGAAGAAGGAGAAGTTCGTTCTGATTTTTGTGCCTACGAACACGCTGAAGTCGTTTCTTCAATTTCTGAAGAGTAGCACAATACACTTCAGAGTTGATCGTTTGACCATGGGGAAGGACATCGAACAGAATAACCCCTTCAGCGTCCCAGAAGACTGTAACCATGACTTTACCGGCTGAGGGTATGGCTTTAAACTTTTTCTTGGTAGGGGAGTGGGTGTGGCGCCACTCCATTGATTGCCGTTTTGTTTCAGGTTCGAAGTGATGAACCCATGTTTCATCACCTGTAATAATCTTTGACAAGAAATTGTCACCCTCAGCCACACGACGAGCAAGCAATTCTGCACAGGTGGTTCTCCTTTGCTCTTTATGGTGTTCGGTTAGACAACGAGGGACCCAGTGGGAACAAACCTTTGAATATCCCAACTGGTGAACAATTGTGACAGCACTACCAACAGAGATGTCAAGTTGAGCACTGAGTTGTTTGATGGTGATCCGTCGATCATCTCGAACGAGTGTGTTCGCACGCTCCGCCATTGCAGGAGTCACAGCTGTGCACGGCCGGCCCGCACGCGGGAGATCAGACAGTCTTGCTTGACCTTGCGGCGATGATGACACACGCTTTGCCCAACGACTCACCGTGCTTTTGTCCACTGCCAGATCACCGTAGACATTCTGCAAGCGCCTATGAATATCTGAGATGCCCTGGTTTTCCGCCAAAAGAAACTCGATCACTGCCCGTTGTTTGTAACGCACATCCGTTACAGACGCCATTTTAACAGCTCCGTACAGCGCTGCCACCTGTCAGAAGTCAATGAAACTATACGAGACGAAGCGGGAATGTTTGAAAATATTCCACAAGAAATTTCCGGTTTTTTCAACCAAAATTGGCCGAGAAAAAAATGTGTTGCATTACTTATTGAACTGCCCTCGTACATGAAGCCGTGAAACCTTGACTATGGAGCAATGGAAGAACGTCATTTGGACGGATGAGTCTTGTCACCAGATATCGATACTATTGTGCCTTTGTAGTCTATTTTGGAGAGAAGGGTGCATGATCGGTCTTCACCTCCACCACAGTCACCTGAAATTGCCGCTGTTCTGCGGAAGAATGGCTTCCCTTGAAACCATAAAGGACGCGTATATGTCACTAATCGAGCGGCGCCTCCCGCCGGAGGTTCGAGTCCTCCCTCGGGCATGGATGTGAGTGTTGCCCTTAGCGTTAAGTTAGTTTAAGTAGTGTGTAAGTCTAGGGACCGATGACCTCTGCAGTTTCGCCCCTTAGGAATTCACACATATTTGAACATTTTTGACGTGTATACAAAGTTTCCAAGACACCTGGAAGCTGATTTGTATGCAATAGGTTTTCCTGCACCATGTTAGGCATGAAAATGTATTGTATTTTTGATGTTGTCATATTTTTGTTTAACCGCTATAGGCTGAAGCAATTATGAAGAGATGAAGAGATTTACAGAGCATAGACTACCGTGGACAGATGCATTAAATCAGTTTCCGGAATTCAGACCACAAGAACAACAACAATTTTCGTTGTCCCTTCAGGTTCATGTACATAAGCCACGACTGAAAGTTCCACATAATACGTAAATGAAAGCTTATTCAACAAACACATTGGCGGAAAGGATACAAAAAAAGGACAGATTACTGATTAAAACATATTACATACAAGTGTGTCCAACATAAGCGATTAGAAAAGTTATGAATCCAAATATACATATTTAAAAGCTTAGGAGAAATGGACAACTATGCTGTACATTAACAACGTAGTTTACTCCTAGATGAGGAGATGTCAGAGTGAGGTGTCGATTTTTCTGTCCAATGACTCACAAGCCTAAAATGGTTCAAATCGCTCTAAGCACTATGTGACTTAACATCTGAGGTCATCAGTCCCCTGAACTTAGAACTACTTAAACCTAACTAACCTAAGGACATCACACACATCCATGTCCGAGGCAGGATTCGAACATGCGACCGTAGCAGCAGCGCGGTTCCGGACTGAAGCGTCAAGAACCGCTCGGTCACAACGGCCGGCTCAAGTCTTTCGAAACTGAATACACTACTGCAGAAGAGTAATGTGTGTAGTTTGGAAGAGTATTTTGTGTTGGATAACTGGCAGCAATTGGTATCCTAACGGATCTCTGAAGTGCTTTATATTACAGCATGAATCTTTCCCTATGAACAAATAGTGCGCTGTTTAGAAAGTTCTTTCCATAATAAAACCTGTGCCGAAATTCAAACCCAGAATCTTCCCTTCTGTTCGTAATGCTGACACCGACCGTTTTGTATTTTTTTCCTCCTGCTTATTAGACAGGTGCTCTGATAACTTTTTTAAAAGAAGGTAGAAGAAACAGAAACCTTTATTATTTACAATACCATAGTATGTCCTTATAACTGTCCAGGAAGGAACCTCTCTGCAGGGAATTAACAAAGTGAAAGCGGGGGCCATCTCAGGCACCCTTAAAAAAGTATTTGTATATATTAAAACAATATTAAAAGGAATATTCCATTGCTAGATGTGATACTGTTAGATCTTCCTGGGTCTCATACTCGCCTAGTTTTCCTTAGCTGATCACTTTACTTGGTCGGTTTCACAAACGACAGCATCGCCGCTCACCTTTGCGCACCCGGCACACCACGTTCATGTGTGTATCTCTATATACACTATGTGATCAAAAGTATTCGGACACCTGGCTGAAAATGACGTACAAGTTCGTGGCGCCCTCCATCGGTAATACTGCAATTCAATATGGTGATGACCCACCCTTAGCCTTGATGACAGCCTCCACTCTCGCAGACATACGTTCAACCAGGTGCAGATAGGTTTCTTGGGGAATGGCAGCCTATTCTTCACGGAGTGCTGCACTGAGGAGAGGTATCGATGCCGGTCGGTGAGGCCTGGCACGAAGTCGGCGTTCCTAAGCATCCCAAAGGTGTTCTATAGGATTCAGGTCAGGACTCTGTGCAGGACAGTCGATTGCAGGGATGTTATTGTCGTGTAACCACTCCGTCAAAGGCCGTGCATTAGTAACAGGTGCTCGATCGTGTTGAAAGATGCAATCGCCATCCCCGTATTGCCCTTCAACAGTGGGAACAAGAAGGTGTTTAAAACATCAATGTACGCCTGTGCTGTGACAGTGCCACAAAAAACAACAAGGGGTGCAAGCCCCCTCCATCAAAAACACGACGACCCCATAACACCACAGTCTCCGAATTTTACTGTTGGAATTACACACGCTTGCAGATGATATTCACGGGGCATTCACCATACCCACACCCTGTCATCGGATCGCCACACTGTGTACCGTGATTCATCACTCCACACAACGTTTTCCCAGTGTTCAATAGTATAATGTTTACGCTTCTTACACCAAGTGAGGCGGCGTTGACATTTACCGGCGTGATGTGCGGCATATGAGCAGCCGCTCGACCATGAAATCCAAGTTTTCTCACCCTCCGCCTATCACAGTACTTCCAATGGATCCTGATGCAGTTTGGAATTCCTGTGTGATGGTCTGCATAAATGTCTGCCTATTACATATTACGACCCTCTTTAACTGTCGGTGGTCTCTGTCAATCAACAGCCGAAGTCGGCCTGTATGGTTTTGTGCTGTACGTGTCCCTTCACCTTTCCTCTTCACAAACACATCGGAAACAGTGGACCCAGGGATGTTTAGGAGTGCGGAAGTGTCGCGTACATACGTATGACACAAGTGACACCCAATCATCTGACCACGTTCGATGTCCGTGACTTCCGCGGAACGCCCCATTCTGCTCTCTCACGATGTACACTCCTGGAAATTGAAATAAGAACACCGTGAATTCATGGTCCCAGGAAGGGGAAACTTTATTGACACATTCCTGGGGTCAGATACATCACATGATCACACTGACAGAACCACAGGCACATAGACACAGGCAACAGAGCATGCACAATGTCGGCACTAGTACAGTGTATATCCACCTTTCGCAGCAATGCAGGCTGCTATTCTCCCATGGAGACGATCGTAGACATGCTGGATGTAGTCCTGTGGAACGGCTTGCCATGCCATTTCCACCTGGCGCCTCAGTTGGACCAGCGTTCGTGCCGGACGTGCAGACCGCGTGAGACGACGCTTCATCCAGTCCCAAACATGCTCAATGGGGGACAGATCCGGAGATCTTGCTGGCCAGGGTAGTTGACTTACACCTTCTAGAGCACGTTGGGTGGCACGGTATACATGCGGACGTGCATTGTCCTGTTGGAACAGCAAGTTCCCTTGCCGGTCTAGGAATGGTAGAACGATGGGTTCGCTGACGGTTTGGATGTACCGTGCACTATTCAGTGTCCCCTCGACGATCACCAGTGGTGTACGGCCAGTGTAGGAGATCGCTCCCCACACCATGATGCCGGGTGTTGGCCCTGTGTGCCTCAGTCGTATGCAGTCCTGATTGTGGCGCTCACCTGCACGGCGCCAAACACACATACGACCGTCATTGGCACCAAGGCAGAAGCGACTCTCATCGCTGAAGACGACACGTCTCCATTCGTCCCTCCATTCACGCCTGTCGCGACACCACTGGAGGCGGGCTGCACGATGTTGGGGCGTGAGCGGAAGACGGCCTAACGGTGTGCGGGACCGTAACCCAGCTTCATGGAGACGGTTGCGAATGGTCCTCGCCGATACCCCAGGAGCAACAGTGTCCCTAATTTGCTGGGAAGTGGCGGTGCGGTCCCCTATGGCACTGCGTCGGATCCTACGGTCTTGGCGTGCATCCGTGCGTCGCTGCGGTCCGGTCCCAGGTCGACGGGCACGTGCACCTCCCGCCGACCACTGGCGACAACATCGATGTACTGTGGAGACCTCACGCCCCACGTGTTGAGCAATTCGGCGGTACGTCCACCCGGCCTCCCGCATGCCCACTATACGCCCTCGCTCAAAGTCCGTCAACTGCACATACGGTTCACGTCCACGCTGTCGCGGCATGCTACCAGTGTTAAAGACTGCGATGGAGCTCCGTATGCCACGGCAAACTGGCTGACACTGACGGCGGCGGTGCACAAATGCTGCACAGCTAGCACCATTCGACGGCCAACACCGCGGTTCCTGGTGTGTCCGCTGTGCCGTGCGTGTGATCATTGCTTGTACAGCCCTCTCGCAGTGTCCGGAGCAAGTATGGTGGGTCTGACACACCGGTGTCAATGTGTTCTTTTTTCTATTTCCAGGAGTGTATAATGACTACTGAGGTCGCTGATATAAAGTAGCTGGCAGTAGGTAGCAGCACGATGCACCTAATACGAGAAACGTATGTTTTTGGGTGTGTGCGGATACTTTTGATCACGTTGTGTATGAAATGGACCGAGATACCTGGTTCAAATGGTTCAAATGGTTCTGAGCACTATGGGACTTAACATCTGTGGTCATCAGTCCCCTAGAACTTAGAACTACTTAAACCTAACTAACCTAAGGACATCACACACATCCATGCCCGAGGCAGGATTCGAACCTGCGACCGTAGCAGTCGCGCGGTTCCGGACTGCGCGCCTAGAACCGCTAGACCACCGCGGTCGGCGACCGAGATACATGTGATCCAAATCACGCGAAAAATACGTTCCCTCTGAAAAAAATACAATGTCGGAAGATATTGCTGTATTTATAGTGCGCCGCATGTACGCTTTGATGTTTCTTGCCATAGTCGAGACAGCCAACGCCTCGCCGCAGACCAGCCGGTGGTCGTTCAGCATGCCACATTGCTGACACCCTAGCGATTGCGCCAAGTGTATTGCGTACATTTTATCATTCGTTTGTTATTTCCGGTTCGTTACAACGTACCATGTTGACCTGACTGTTGTAGGTACGTGGGGGTGATGTACCGTGCGCCACACCACGTGCCAATTAAAGGCTGGATGTTTCCGTTCCATCCCGTTCCGGGCGATCTATCGAAGAAGCAGAGGGTAAACGACCTTCGATGTCGGCTGTCGCGAAGTCGGTAAACGCCCCCGAACATAATTGTGCTCAACGTTGAACGTGCGCACTTACGGTAGTGGGAAGAACATATGGCAGACACTGACCGGAGGAAGATGCAATGTTGGAACTAGTTCTTCGATGATCGTCCCCGTATGGGAGTGGTTGCTGTTGCGTCACAGTTTCAACATGGTATTAATACACATGGCACGCGCCTTCTCGTGTACTTTGACTAAACCAACGCCCTTTTCATGTGCTTGGAGGGTAAGTGTGTTGTACTTTACCTTAAATAGCTGTCCAAAGCTTCCATAGTACCCAAAAGCCGCCTGAATCCTCATAGCCATCGCGCACGTCAAGGGGAGGAGGTGTGACAGGTGGCACATCATGGGAACGAAATAAAGGTTGACGAGTGACACTCGCTGCAGCAAATCCACCGACCGTAGGGCGTTTAGTCGTACTGACGTGTGAACCCTGAGCAACAGCCGTCGGTAGTTGTCCGCAGCCGTTCCTGCCGTCTTCTTGTAAAGAAAAGGTGATACCTAAACATCGGGAAGTTTGCAAGACAGGTAAGGGTTTTTCCGTTCCTGGTTATAGTCCACCACGCATAAGCACGAATTGTGATTTTCGGAATTTGACCTGTCAGCCAGCTGCCTTCCCATACGTTTGTAGCCAATCGAATGCTGATCGAGTCTCCCTCTCGTTCCAGGCAAGGAACACATTGTCATCTGCGTATGCTCTACATTTAAGTGATAAGTGCCTCAAGGAGATCCCGGTAAGCTAGCGGCGAAGACTTGCAAGGCACGGTTCCAAGGCGATCGCATATAGGAAGATCGACAAGGGCAACCCCGTCTGACAGATCTAAAGATATTAAAATACTCTGTTCTCCCTCCGTTGATTACCAACGCTGATCTGGCGCCGTGCAGCAGCCGCATCACTGCAGTGGTCAGCAATGTTGAGACACCCATCCTCATTACCACTGCCGCGAGGTACACATGATCCACCCGATCAAAGGCATGATCGAAATCTATAGCAACAAGTGCCCCCGGGAGGCGGCACGTAGCCGCGATGGTGACGACTTAACGGTAGTCTCCCAAGGCCGTGTGGATATTACTGATCCCGCCAAGACACGTCTGATCGGCAGGTATACGGTCCGCCAACGACTTTTTGATATTGCCGGCCGCGGTGTTCTCGCGTTTCTAGGCGCACAGTCCGGAACCGTGCGACTGCTACGGTCGCAGGTTCGAATCCTGCCTCGGGCGTGGATGTGTGTGATGTCCTTAGGTTAGTTAGGTTTAAGTAGTTTTAAGTTCTAGGGGACTTATGACCACAGCAGTTGAGTCCCATAGTGCTCAGAGCCATTTGAACCATTTGACTTTTTGATATGACTACCCACTATGCGCATAAAGATCTTGTAGCCATTATTAAGGATGATCTGGGGACCATAGTCACAAGTCGTTTGCCGCCACATGGCTTGAGTATCGGGATCATGAGACCCTCCGTGAATTCTGCGGGAATCGGGACCTCTTGCCGCAGAAGCTCATTAAACATGTGTAAATCGGTGTCATAATGGTCACAAAAGCACGGTAAAATTCCAACGGAAATCCATCAGGGCCTGGGTACTTTTGGTGGAGGCACCTCGTGTAATCGGTTCCTCCAGCTTCTCGCACATAATGTCAGATAACAAGTCCGCTTCCCGTTTCACACTCGTCGCGTCTCTGGTCTCGTCCAGGCAGATCCCTAGCTCCCTCTGGCCCACCCCGTCGCTCGCATATAATCTGCTGAAATGATCTGTGAACGCCTGTGATATTTCCCTACGTTCTGAAAAATCGCCGAGATCGGTCTCATGAATTCACGTCGTTCGTCTCCTTCTTTCCGTCATCACATAATGCATCGAGGGAAGTTCGTTGAGTAAGCAGTCCCACGACCTCGCGCGTATCATTGTACCCGCCGTCCTTAGCGTAGGAAGTTGTATGAACTTCGCCTTGACTCGGTGGACAGCTGTGTGGTATTCTGGTGTAGGTGGTTGAGCGAACAGTTCCTGGATGACCGTAAGTAAAAGTCAGAGGTCGTGCGCTGCCATGAAGAAACCTCCGTCCCAAAGCCTATTAACGTCCTCCGTAAAGCTGGCTTCACGCGCTCGATCCACCGACGTAGGAGAGTTCAAAATGGTTCAAAATGGTTCAAAATGTTCAAATGTGTGTGAAATCTTATGGGACTTAACTGATAAAGTCATCAGTCCGTAAGCTTACACACTACTTACCCTAAATTATCCTAAGGACAAACACGCACACCCATGCCCGAGGGAGGACTCGAACCTCCGCTGGGACCAGCCGCTCAAAACGGTTCAAATGGCTCTGAGCACTATCGGACTTAACATCTGAGGTCATCAGTCCCCTAGTACTTAGAACTACTTTAACCTAACAAACCTAAGGACTTCACACACAGCCATGCCGAGGCAGGATTCGAACCTGCGACCGTAGCAGCAGAGCGGTTCCGGACTGAAGCGCCTAGAACCGCTCGGCCACAGCGGCTGTGGGAGAGAACCGTAAGAATTTCGTCGACGGAGGCAGCCATGCCACGTGTCCTCCATCACGCGTCGGCATTCTGCATCAGACAGGTGGAGACGTTCATCTTCCAATTACCTCTCCGTCTCCATACGTGCTGTCTAGAAAACGTATCCCTACAAATGGCTTATGGTCTGTAAACGAGGTCGGGCATATTTCTGCGTCCACCGTCGACATCGCTAACTCACTTGAAACATAGATCCGATCCAAACGCCTGGCAGAGTGGCTGGTAGAAAATATTTATTCCTGTTGGCTGCGATACTTTAGGTCACATGTATAGACTAATTCCATCCCGTTGACCAGCTCCCAAAGTTCTCGGCTGGGAGTATAGTTAGGACATTGGTCGTTCCTGTTGAGCAGACAGTTAAAATCACCGCCAAGTATGCAAGCATTCTATCGACCCTGGAACTGCAGTCCAACCTCATGGGTGTAAAAATATGCCCGTTCCCTTCTCTTATCAGACCCTGGCGGTGCGTATATATTGATCAAACGTATTCCACCTATGGTAACGGCCGTACCACAGGCCGAAGGCAGATGCTCCACTTCATCTGCACGTATTCCTTCCTTCAACAGTATCACAGGGCCAACGTCTCTCTCGTCATTTGGGGAACAGTAAATGTCGTAACCTTAAAAGTTCGAGGGAGGAAGTACCCGAACTTCTTGTAACAGTGAAATACGTCAACAGAAAATGAAACAGGCCATGAAAAATATTTATAAGCTAAGAAATATGTAAATAACAATTAAACTGTGTAAGAAAAATGTTAAGAAAAATGTTTTGTAAAATCTGAGTTTTTTGCATATCCATGGAGACAGTGATGTATCCGCACCAAGCTCTTTGTTGACGGGAGAGCCCGCGCGTTGATACATAGGGAGCGTGGCGAGAAGCGCGCAGCATTGTCGATAGAACACTCTTGTGTCGACCTATGTGCAGTGAAGTTGTGTGTAGAGACAGAGCGGTGTGCCTGTTCACCACCAGCTATAATTACTTGAAGAATACTATAATTATATAATGTGTAATTATTTATGAATTATTAAAACTCGACGTCATGAAGACATCAAAGGTATTTAAGCGCTATCTGCATACTATAAGTTCGTTGTTACATTTTTAATCTGTTTTATGTAAACGATCCACAAAATAAAGTTATATAAACTGAATCATTATAAAGAGCTAAAAATTTATATTCAATCATTTTCGTAATAGATCAGTTTATCTCAGTCAATATCGCATTGTTTTTCATTGAACCCAGCAACCACAAGATGTAACTTTTGTTGAGTTTTCTCAATTTTTTATTTAATAAAGACATTGAATTTTTCACTAGTAACTTCCATCAAAAAAGCAAATGATTGATAAGTACAGATTTAGCTCACATGTTTGCAATCCCCGTAAATGAATGGCAACCCAAATAATTATCAACAATAGATCAGAGTGAGTATATTCAGACATGCAATCTGATGACATTATCCAGAGGCGACCTAGTAAAATAATTGGTAAGGAAAATGTAAATGTATGTTTTCAGGTTCACTGTATAGACAACCAGTACTAAGGGCCACGGCGTAAGCTTATGTGTTCACGTCGCAATAATCTTCTTTTGATCAGTCACATTAATATTGTTACCAATAAAGGCAAAAGGCGTACAAAATTGTGTACGCTAAAGACTATCAGATCAGACACGTTGTCAAAAGCAAGTCCAGACAGGAAAGCTGCAAGGCACAAAAAGTTCAATTCTCGTTCTTTCTTTCATTTGACGGAAAGTAACTTCAATTATTTTATTATAGACGGGAAGGTTATCGTCCAAAGGCATTAACTTAAATTATTTAAATTTTATTTATTAGACGGGAAGGTTTCAACAGCGCTATATCTAAGTCTGCCGCCCTTATCATATCACTGAGAATCATGATTTTTACAGGCTTCCCAATGCTGTTTATTTTAACAGATCCTATCCGATAATCTTGTTGCATGGCTGTCAACATAGAGAGGGCACCTTAGGGTCGCGCTAATACTGCACAGGCTGCATTCTTTCTACCGTCCCCAGCCATCCCTTCATTTGGTTGCCGTTATTACGTGCGCTCTTCCTGTCTTACACGGGGAGAGTGTGTGGGTGCAGCTCCTCCAGCATCATCTGTTCCCCACGGGGATGGGTCTTGTGACAAGTCCCCCTGCGTCCCATCATTGTTGTGCTTTGTAGGTGCAGTAGATTTCCCAGTATCCAGTTGCCATCGATCGGACTCCTCCGCTGTCTTTGGAACATAGTCATGGGAAAGTTGTGTCGCCGTCCCGCTGGCCACCCCTGCATCCACTCTAGGCAGTTCTTCTGTATCCATGGTTGTCTTCTGTGTACCCGGAAACGCCTCAGCATTGCCTGCTGGATCTGGTTGGTCGTTCTCCACAGTGAGGCGGCGCTTCTTCCGACGTTTTGGTGATCGCTTTTTTCCGTTGCCGATCCTCGGAATCAGAGGTCAGCATGGCCTCTTGATGTTCGTGGGGGAATTCGGAATCGTATGCCGTCGAGTTATCGACGTCCGTAAGTGGGGTATCGGAAGGGGCCGCGAGCGGCACCGGTGAAGAGCGCCCTGTGACTGCTGTAGGCAGCCCAGAGCAATGTCTTCCTTCTGTGGTTCGCCACGATCTGCCTCTGTCCTTACGTGCCGGTACTTTTCCGTCGAGCTCCCTGTATCGTCGCACAATGCACAAAGATATGTCATTTGGAGCATAGTCAGATGCGGTGTGAGTGGTCGGTCATTACGTGGTAGCTGTAACAATCTTCGTTGGATACACTCAGAACGTTCGTGTCCTGGCTTCCCACACCCAGAGCACGTTCGTCGTAATCTGTCATAGATGGCAATCGCCCTACAGCCAGCTATGTACAGGTGTACGGAATATGTTCTCGCAGTTCGATCCCTATTTACCTGATGTCGTTTGGGGTAGGATACGTTTTGAAACTCGCCTATTTCTTAGCCTCGTGGGATAGAACCCTTCGGTAAGGATGCAAGGCATCTGTCACCAATTATTCCGGCACTTTGAATGGAAGCTCAAAAAGGCGGATTGTTCGTTGCACCATGATGGCGTGTTCAACTGTAACCGCTCCACCATTCCGGTCCGAACGACAGAAACAAAGTCCTTGTCGGTGTCTGAGTAGTAGTTCGTCACATGCCGCTTCATTATGAGCTTGATATAGACCACGCTGCTGATTGTAGATAAGTGAATTCCCATTAGAACATCAGGTTCGATTTTTACCTCCTCCCGTAAATAACGATCCACCTCGTAAGCCTTCGGTCGAGCATATTCGTTAACAAAACTAAATTTCAGTCTCGATTTGCTGAACCACAAGGCCATTATCGTTCTGTGTTTTACCGCGTCACTTCGCTGCACACTTAACGTTAACACCTCTAGCGCGTAAGTGCGGCAGAGACGTGAACACCGTCCGAACCGCTGCGTCACTGAAGGCTGACTGACTGAGTGAACTATTCAATCACTGCTCACGACCACAAAAAGCTGCCTGGATAGCTACACTTTGTGAGATTTACCTGTGACTGGCTAGTATCTGTCTCAGTCCGACTACCTTCCGTGCACAGAGTTTTAATCTATCCGGAAGTTTCAATAGTCTGCACACTCCGCTTAAAGGTGTAAATATATTCTGGAACTACACCTGAGCCGGGGCAAAGCTATTATTTTCTCTCCGCCATTGTTTTCTCCAAGACTGCAACTTCACCACGTTATACAACTCAGCTTCTCTGAAGTTAGGAAAGTGAGAAGGAACAGAGAAACTGTCATATCGCAGGCAGAAGAGCATTGTCTGCGAACCACTGATTCTGAGTCAAGGTCTGGCACACAGTTATAATGTGCTACAGAGTTTCATGCTCAATATGGTTCAGATCTAAGACCTTCAGAGTAGTCGATGCGATAACATATTAGCGGCTATGGAGAGGGTGTCCGAATTGACTGAATCTCAGAGGAAGTTCTCAGTGACTCAGCTACAGGGGGTGGACAAAAATACAGAAACTCAAAGACGCAGTACATTACCATGCCCAATACTGTGTAAGATAACTGTTGACATTCAAAACAGTTTTCAGCGGTATCGGAATGTGTAACTACAGGTCCTATATGTCTTCCAAGGGAATCTGACACCATTCTTCCTGCAAAATAATGTCGAGGAGTTGAATAGCGACCACGTACCCTTCTCGCGATATCATATCTCACACAGTGATATTGAGATCTGGTGGCTGTGGTAGCCAGGGTAGATGCAACAATTCATCCTCGTGCTCAGAAAATTTGAGCAGTCTGCACAGGGGATCTGTGGCCTTGAAACACAGCATAACCATTGGGGTTGACCTGATGAGACAAAATGGTCAAATAATCACTGGCAATAGAGCGATCTTGCCGAGTAACCACAGGAACCATGGAATACCACTATATGGCTGCCAAAATCCTCATCCGACCAAGTGACTTACTCCCATTGTTCATTAGTCCAGGTTTTGAAACTTAGATTAAAACTGAGTGCCGGACCGAGACTCGAACTCGGGACCTTTGCCTTTTGCGGGCAAGTGCTCTACCAACTGAGCTACCCAAGCACGACTCACGCCCCGTCCTCACAGCTTTACTTCCGCCAGTACCTCGCCTCCTACCTTCCAAACTTTACAGAAGCTCTCCTGCGAATCTTGCAGAAGTAGCACTCCTGAAAGAAAGGACATTGCGGAGACATGGCTTAGTCACAGCCTGGGGGATGTTTCCAGAATGAGATCTTCACTCTGCAGCGGAGTGTGCGCTGATATGAAAGTTCCTGGCAGATTAAAACTGTGTGCCAGACCGTTCGCAGGAGAGCTTCTGTAAAGTTTGGAAGGTAGGAGGCGAGGTACTGGCGGAAGTAAAGATGTGATGGTTCAAATGGCTCTGAGCACTATGGGACTCAACTGCTGAGGTCATTAGTCCCCTAGAACTTAGAACTAGTTAAACCTAACTAACCTAAGGACATCACAAACATCCATGCCGGAGGCAGGATTCGAACCTGCGACCGTAGCGGTCTTGCGGTTCCAGACTGCAGCGCCTTTAACCGCACGGCCACTTCGGCCGGCTAGTAAAGATGTGAGGACGGGGCGTGAGTCGTGCTTGGGTAGCTCAGTTGGTAGAGTACTTGCCCGCGAAAGGAAAAGGTCCCGAGTTCGAGTCTCGGCCTGGCACACAGTTTTAATCTGCCAGGAAGTTTCATATCAGCGCACACTCCGCTGCAGAGTGAAAATCTCATTTTGGAGTCCAGGTTTTCTTGCTTTGGCACCAAGTTTTCCTGTTAGGGGAATTTGCATCACTGGTGAGTGGTTTTGGAATTCCAGCCCTCCCTACGATATCCTGCCTCTGGAGTTCCCTTCGTGTTTTGTTGCTGTCAGGGTTCGTGAGTTCGACATGTGGTTCTGTAGTGTCTGCTGTAGCTGTCGCCATCTTGTTTTTTGCATAATCCTTTTCAATGAAAGTCTGTCACGATCACTCAACATATGTTGTGACTTATAGGCTGATAAATTTCCGTATATGGTGTAAATCTTCGTTATGATGCCTGTTGGAACAAAAAACACTTTGGCTCGGTTGGTTACGGAAGCATCTACCACAGAAGCACCAACAATTTGGTCATGTTAGAGTTCTCTTAGGTTGCGACATAATACACTTAAAACTACACAGAACAATGCACTAACAATGACTGGCACTTGCAACGTGTTGAAGACGTTGCAAATGTGCCGATCGTGGTCAAACAACACCGCAACCTACACGGTTGGCTAACATTTGCATTTATATTCAAGAATTTATTTCTCACGGTGTTTAGACAATTTTGTTCAATCCCTGTATAAACTTATGGAAATTAAATATATTTCCTCAACAGTAAACGAGGAACGGAAGTACCCCTCACTGCCACCATAAAAATGGTCACCAGAGTGCATCAAGAATATTGCTACAAAGAGCGGGAATAATTACTTCATTTATTCATAGTGCATTGTCCATGTCGTTCACAATGGAATGGCTCAACTGTGTACTGCCTTCAGCGAACGTCTGTCGCATAGGCAAACATCTTTGAACCCTCTGTTAATAGTATGCCACGAAACTACAACTCTAGAGATAACTATTAATTCGACTCAAAGACTCGGTTACATTTCTTGGTGAAGTTAATGCCAGGTGTATATCCTGATGTATACTTCGTACTTTTAATCGATCTTACACTGGCCGGCCGGTGTGGCCGTGCGGTTCTAGGCGCTACAGTCTGGAGCAGCGTGACCGCTACGGTCGCAGGTTCGAATCCTGCCTCGGGCATGGATGTGTGTGATGTCTTTAGGTTAGTTAGGTTTAAGTAGTTCTAAGCTCTAGGGGACTGATGACCACAGATGTTTAAATCCCATAGTGCTCAGAGCCATTTTGATCTTACACTGGCATACCATGAGCGTTTCAGAAGACTTGTCACCGGCGGCAAGACCTGGAAACGGTAGTTTGTGGCGTTTTCGACGCTTCATATTCTTCTGGCTGTGTCTGATCCTTGCAAGGCGTCCGATGATTGTATCGCGGCAACGGCCAACGTCCAAATGACTTGCTTGCGGCATTATTTTCTAATCTTCGTTATGAGTCATAATGGTAAAACTCAGGAAGAACTCGGGGCCCAATGCAGTTATTGTCGATTTCTATACGGACGTTGTGAGTGAATTATCTTCACACTAATCAGTAATTTATTGTACGGCCCTTTAGCAGATTTTTGGTCCCCGTGACTGCAATAGAGAAACAGTAGCTGAGCATCCAGAGTTGTCCGTGTATGTGTTTATTCCAATTGTATTAGTCCATCTCCTCCTATCCGTCTCCTCTGCCCTCCTCTGTCCATCTCCCCCTCTTTCTGTCTATCTCCTCCTCTTCTCTTTCTCTATCGATTTCTACCGCCCCCTCCTTCTCTCTCAGTCCATTTCCTCCTCGCTCATACCTGTGTCCACGTCCATCTTCCCCTGCATGTCTGCCCATCTCTACCTTTCCCTCCATGTCTGTCCATCTCTTCCTCCCCCCTTCTCTCTCCACATTATGAACCCCACCCCATTATGAGGTTGCTGGTTCTTACTTCCACAGTATTTTTTTCCAGATAATAAGTAATACATGTACCAAGTACATGTACATCGAGTACTGATTTAAGTGTCAGGAAGTCGTTTCTGAAAGTATTTGTATGGAGTGTAGCTATGCATGGAACTGAAACATGGACGATAAATAGTTTAGACAAGAAGAGAATAGAAGCTTTCGAAATGTGGTGCTACAGAAGAATGCTGAAGATAAGGTGGGTAGATCACGTAACTAATGAGGAGGTATTGAATAGAATTGGGGAGAAGAGAAGTTTGTGGCACAACTTGACTAGAAGAAGGGATCGGTTGGTAGGACATGTTCTGAGGCATCAAGGGATCACCAATTTAGTGTTGGAGGGCAGCGTGGAGGGTAAAAATCGTTGAGGGAGACCAAGAGATGAATACACTAAGCAGATTCAGAAGGATGTAGGATGCAGTAGGTACTGGGAGATGAAGAAGCTTGCACAAGATAGAGTAGCATGGAGAGCTGCATCAAACCAGTCTCAGGACTGAAGACCACAACAACAACAACAATGTACCAAGTTAGGTTGAAATCGATCCAGAGGTTTAGGAAGAGTGTTTTACCAATGCACTTTCACACAAGCGCACGAATAACAACAAATCTGTTATGAATAGAGATAGCAGAAAAGAAATAATTCAAAGGTCATGTGTGGTGCGGAAGGTTTTCAGGCATCTTAGTGTTTATGACGTCACATCTGCGGGACTATGAGTGATGCCATGATATAATTTGGCTGGTAGATTTAATGGTAAAAGTGATTGCTGTCTACAAAACGTACTGCAAATAAAGTTAGCAGTAAAGGAATAGTAAATTAAAACGTCATGCCCGATGCGGTAGTTTTACTGCACGAAGAGTGAAAATGTAAGCGATAATTTTTTTTTACATTCATCACTTTGTGAGGGTTGTCAGCTAGAAAAAGTTTCGTAAAAGTTTTATATTATGTGTAAAATGTATTGCAAGTCACCAACAACTCTCATTCTCAAATACTGGGTGAGTAAAGCGTGTATTCGTGCGTAGTTGGCTACACTGTTTTTTAAACCCAACCCCCTCCTATCTGCTAGATAGCTAGTACTTACACTCACAGCGATTCATTGGAGACAGTAAGTGATATGTGTACCGAGTTATAGCGACCATGGCGAGGCACGGCAATGGATCATTGTGCGACACAGGGTGCAGGTATCTTGGCTTAACCACCCTGATCGAGACGATAGTAAAACTCTCTATTACCATAAAACAAAAACTCAAGCTATGATACATGCCTATTGGGTGGATAGCTATTCAGGCGAAACAGTCGTTAGCAGGATACATTTGAGTAACTCTCCGCATCTCAGTTGTGTACGTACATCTTAACCAGGTAAACGGAAAAAAATCTAGGTACATTTTTAGTTATCAAGATACTGGGGTGTCAGGATATTTTCCGCTCTCTTTGAGAGAAGTCATTTTAATTTCCAGGAAAGACCATGCGTGCTCCAGTATTTATTGCTGTGATGCCGTCATTAGCTGCGTGGGGACGACCGTGGAGTGCATATTCAGTTGCTACCTTGTCTGGATCTTAGAATCCAGACAATTTCTTAGTTGCTTTCAGTGTGAGCTCACTAGGTCTCATTCCACCTTTGATAACTTGGACCTCCTTCAAGCGGCTATACAACGGGCTTCGTGCACATACTAAAGCGGGGTCAGGGTGGTTGGTTGGTTGGTTTGTGGCATTAAGGGACTAAACTACAGGGTCATCAGTCCCTTTTTCCTGACGCAAGCAAAGTTCAATGTACATAAACACCCAACTCCACACCTAAAAATAAAACGAATGGAACGAACAGAAAACGGGGAAAACATACACCACAAGGAAAATCAGCAGAAGGTATTAAAGCCATAGAGCAGACGGTCTGGGCTGGATGATCACAATAATAAAAGAGGATGAGCCAGCCTCTCTGCAACACATTAAAATGTCCACCCCAAAAAGACAAGGCGAGATGAACACATGTCGGGAAAAGGCGACCACCAAGACAAACAAATTCAAAGAAAGTGCGACAGAGTTAAAATGGAGGGAGCGTGGCGACCTTAGAGAGAAGGCGAAATGCCCACCGGTAGATGGTACGATAAAGAAACCCTCACGAATAAAACGTAAAACTAAATCTGCTGTTGAGGCATTGTCGCCCAACATCGAAGGTAGGGTGGTGGGCAGGTTAAAAATCCGCCGCACAGCGGCTAAAGGTGGGCAGTCCAGCAAGTTGAGGACGACAGTCATTTGTGAGCCACAGTGACACCGAGGTGGAGAACGTGTTAGACACGTATGGCCAATGCGGAGCCGGCAGAGAACCACAGAGTCCCTGGCGGAGGCCCCCATGGAGGTCTTTCGCACATTCATAGTCTCCTTAAGGGCACGCAGTTTGTTGTGCGTACTGAGATTATGCCATTTCGTCCCCCAAAGCTGAAAAACCTTGCGGCGTAATAATGATCGCAGGTCAGTCACAGGGATGTCGATCTCCAGAAGCGGTTTCCGTGTAGCCTGTTTGGCCAGCCTGTCGTCAGATTCATTTCCTGGGATTCCG
Source organism: Schistocerca nitens (assembly GCF_023898315.1). Taxonomy (NCBI): domain Eukaryota; kingdom Metazoa; phylum Arthropoda; class Insecta; order Orthoptera; family Acrididae; genus Schistocerca; species Schistocerca nitens. The sequence continues at coordinate 968,341,815 of NC_064616.1, read as the reverse complement.
ACGCGGCATGGAGTCCACATAAACACCACGGAACGAGTGGACTGTTCCAGGGCATAGATGGACTCCTGGATGGTCGCTACAAAGGATGGCGGGGGTAGCACTGGTCGATAGCTTGTAGGCTGCTCAAGGAGTCAGTACAGAGAAGAAACGACTCGCCAGGGCATCCGCTCAAGAGCACGAGAAGTGGCCGCCATCTCTGCAGTGGGAACACTGCAGACATCTGGCAAGGATTGCTGGTCAATATGTCCTCTGTTAACATACGTGAAGCCAAAATGACAATCAGCCATCGAGCCGTCAGTGTAAACCACTTCGTGGTCCCGGCACACGTCAAAAATCGAGCGAAAGTGACAGCAGAATGCTGCGGGGTTAACTGAGTCCTTAGGACGATGTGAAAGGTTCAGGCGAAGCTTCGGCCTACGTGTGCACCATAGAGGTGTACCTGAATGGACCTCGAGTATAGGTGGTAAAGGCAAGGACTCCAATTCAGACAGAAGAGATCGGACGCGAATCGTAATCTTCAACCTTGACCTGGGCCTCCGATGCGCGAGATGAACCGCCGTTTGTTGGAAATGGAGACGGTAATTCGGATGCTCAAGAGAACTATGAATGTGTGCAACATAACTAGCAAGCAGTTGTGCACATCTAACCTTGAATGGAGAGACTCCGGCCTCCACCAGGACGTGATCTGCAACCCAGTTGGTGTTGCTCAGGCAGCGGAGGGCATTGAGGTGCTGCCAGCACTTCCGCTTCAACTGACGAAGATGAGGAAACCACGTCAATCGGACGTCGAAAACCAGTCCTAAGAATCGATATGTCTCCACTACAGTGAGTGGATCGTCATTAAGGTGAAGTTCTGGTTCCGGACGAACGGTACGACGCCGACAGAAGTGCATGACACACGACTTCGCGGCTGAAAACTGGAAGCCGTGGGCTACAGCCCATGACTGCGCCTTGTGGATCGCTCCGTGTAGGCGCAGCTTGGCAACACCAGTACTGGAAGAGCAGTACGAAATGCAGAAGTCGTCTGCATACAGAGAAGGTGAGACCGACAGCCCGACAGCTACTGCTAGACCGTTACGGCCACTAAAAATAGAGATACACTCAATACAGAACCCTGCGGGACCCCATTCTTCTGGATATGGTGGGAACTATGGGAGGTACCGTCTTGGACACGGAAAGAACGGAGCGATAGGAAAATTTGGATAAAATAGTTAGCGGTTTCCGGAGACCCAACTCATATAATGTGGCAAGGATATGATGTCGCCAGGTCGTGTCGTAAGCTTTTCGTAAATCAAAAGAGACGGTAACCCAGTGTTGGCGTCTGGAAAAGTCTGTTCGGATGGCAGACTCGAGGGAAACCAGATTATCAATGGTAGCACGACCCTGGCGGAAACTGCCCTGTCATGGAGCCAGTAGGCCACATGACTCCAGGACTCAACACAACCGCTGACTTACCATACTTTCCTACAGCTTACAAAGAGCGTTGGTGAGTCTGATGGGTCGATAGCTATCTACATCAAGTGGGTTTTTACTGGGTTTGAGCACTGGAATGATGCTGCTCTCCCTCCATTGCGATGGAAAGACGCCATCGGACCAGATACGGTTGAATATGACGAGGAAATGTCGCTTGTAGTCGGACGAGAGATGTTTTATCATCTGACGATCCGATCTGGCTCAGGAAGTGTGTCAGGGCAATGTGCAAGGACGCTGAGTAGGTCCCACTCTGTAAATGGAGCGTTATAGTATTAACTGTGACGCTCGGTGAATGAGAGGGCTTTCCTTTCCATCTTCCGTTTGTGGGTGCGAAATGCTGGGTGATAATTCTCTGACGCGAAGACTCGAGCATAGTGCTCAGAAAAGTGCTCGGTAACTGTGTTCGCGCCCTCAGATAATACGCCATTGGTGTTAATCCCAGCAACACCTGTCGGGGCCTGGTACCCAAAAACACGTATGATCTTCGTCCAGACTTGGAGGTGACATATGGCACCCAATGGTCGACACATACCTCTCCCAAGACTGTTTCCGTCGTTTCATAAGCTGGCGACCGCGGGCACGGAGCCGCTTATAGGTTATTGCGTGCTCTAGAGAGGGGTGCCGCTTATGTCGCTGCAGAGTTCGCCGATGCTCTTTAATTGCCTCAGCGACTTCCGGCGACCACCAACTGATTGTCTTTCACCAGGGGCACCATAAAGAACGAGGGATCGTGTTTTCCGCCGCAAAAACGATCGTTGTAGTGACCTGTTCAACGACAACATCAATGGCACCATGAGGGGGAGATTGAGCGGTGACAGAAGAGGTGAAGGCTTCCCAGTCTGCCTTGTTTAAAGCCCATCTGGGTAGCCGTCCGTGGGCATGAAGCCGGGGGAGTTACAGGAAGATAGGGAAGTGGTCAGTATCACACATGTCATCATGTCCTCTCCAGTGGATAGATGGTAAAAGGTCAGGACTGCAAACTGAGAGATCAATGGCCGAATATGTGCCATGTGCCACACTGAAATGTGTGGGGGCACCTGTATTTAAGAGGCAGAGGTCGAACTGAGACAGGAAAGTTTCGACATATCCACCTCGGCCAGTAAGGACAGTGCCACCCCACAAGGGATTATGGGCGTTAAAATCTCCCAAAAGTAGGAAAGGTTTAGGGACTTAATAAATCAGTGCAGCCAATGCGTTCAGAGGTATTGCACCGTCTGGAGGAAGATATACGTTGCAGACAGTTATTTCCTGCATCATCCTTATCTTGACAGCTTCAGCTTCAAGAGGGTTTGAGAGGGCACAGGTTCACTGCATACTGAGTTCAGGCCATAGACAAAAACTCCAACTGTAACTATATTACAGTCGCTACGGTTCTTGGAATATCCCCCATAGCCGCGGAGGGTAGGGGCCCACTTTGCTGGGAGCCAGGATTCCTGGAGGGAAATCCAGAGAGCAGGTGTAAACCTTAACAGTTGCCGTAGCTCAGCCTGGTGGTGGAAAAAACTGCAGCAATTCCACTGGAGAATGGCGTTATCGTGAGTCTGGGAAACATGAAGCATGCAGTGAAGCAGGTTACACCTCTGGGTCACCTGCTACCACCGATTGAGTATTTGTATCCTTTCGTATTGTGGATGAGGCATTAGTGAGATCCAGGTCCTCAGGAGACGCTGAGATCTCCACCTAATCTGCAGGTGCAGAATTGGTAGGGAGTGGTTGTGTTGGGGCCACTGGAGGATCCTTTTTCTTAGCAGACTTCTTTGTTTGCTTGCCCTGTCGCTTCGCATGAGGGGCTTCCTGGGAGGACTTCTCTGAATCAGTTTCAGGCGTGGAGGAAGACCATAAAGCTCTTCGTCCAGCAGCTTTTGGCTCCTTTAGCCACTGGAGAGTGTCTGCTGTGGCATTAGTGGAGACCTTGGGAGAGAGGGTCCCAAGGGACCCCTTCCACACGTGAGGAGCCGGAGGAGGGTGTTGCTTCTCCAACTGGGGGGACGGGACAGATGCCCCTTGCGTTTGGGTGGGACCTTGCTCCTGAAGTAGGTATTTTGGGAGCAACGGAAGATTTCCCCCTACCACCAAGGGGGCAAATGTATTCTGGAGCCCAGAGGTCCCACTGTTCGTGGCACAGAGTGTGGTACGACTGGTACTTGTGATGGGGATGGTAATGCAGCTGCAGCATATGTGGACGTGAACCGAACATGGTGTAGTCGTTCAAATTTACGTTTAGCCTCTTGGTAAGTCAACTGGTCCAGGGTCTTGTATTCCACGATTTTCCGCTCCTTTTGGAGTACTGTGTAGTCTGGCGAGCAGGGGGAGTGCTGCTTACTGCAGTTGGTACAAGTGGGAGGAGGCGCATAGGGAGTATCTGCATGCAGTGGACGTCTGTAGTCTCGACATGTGACTTTGGAAGTGCAGTGGGAAGACGTGCCCGAACTTCCAGCACTTAAAGCACCGCATAGCGGGAGAGACGAATGGTTTAACGTCACAGTGGTAAACCATCACCTTGATATTTTCAGGCAATGAATCATCCTCAAAGGCCAAAATAAAGGCACCGGTGGCTACCCTGTTGTCTTTGGGTCCCCTGTAAATGACCTGGATGAAATGAGCACCCCGCTGTTCTAGACTGTCGTGAAGCTCGTCGTCAGACTGCAAGATGGCGTCGCGATGAAAATAATCCCCTGGACCATGTTGAGGCTTTTGTGGGGAGTGACGGAATCAAGAATATCACCCAGCCGGTCACAAGGGAGTAACGCCTGGGATTGGGCTGGGGATGCCATCTGAATCAATACTGCACCGCTTTTCATCTTGGACAGCGCTGTCACTTCCCCAAACTTATCCTCAAGATGTTCAACAAAAAATACAGTCTTCGCAGGTAGAAAGAGTCTCTGTCCATTCTGTACAGACTAAATACTGAGGCGAATATTGTTCTCTTCTTTCTGTAGCCTATGTTCCTCCCAAAGGGTAGCGAGGGAGGGAAACGATTTAGGGTTACATATGTGAGCACTGTACTCGATCTTATCCTTCTTAGAGACTGCTCGTGCCATACAGTCACCAGCAAGAGATTGTAACGCTGCGCTAGTGCACACGATGCTCCTTAAAGCCTGTACTATAGTAAGTTGACGGGCTTCACCTTAAGAGAAAGGATTTTTGTATAGACATTGACCGCGTGTACCTGAATGGAGGCAAATCAGACTTACACCCACTCAGTAATAACACTGATACGTCAAGCAAGTCCGAAATGCAACTACACGTCAGGACGGACAAGAAACAACACAGAAGATGTTACCAATTTGTTAATAATACGGTCGCCAGCCTAATTAGGCATTAACTGAGTTTCTTCCCTGTACAAGTTGATGTACGTTTTGATGTACGTTCGAGCATAACAACACGTAGTAACACTGCATAATATGGTAAATTTTAGAACCAGAAAATCTACTGAACTGATAATTTCACTTTCTGTACCAATATGGGTAAGCCATAAATACATAACATTACACTATAATGTTTACTACAAAACTTCGTACTGTCCATTGATCTGATTAAAATCGGGCATAGGTTACCCTAGAAATAGCACTTTCGAAACACACACACAATGTCAATTTTGATAAATGTAAAACACTGATAAATTTTGGGTTTTATATTGGCTTTAACTTTACTGGTCTAATCAGTTTAGAACACTTCAGAATTCAAATGAATAAAAAAGGGGGGGGGGGCCTGAAACTGTTATGATCACTGTATTGAAACTATTAACTATTGAAAGCATTAAGCACTCAAGATTTCCAATATATGAATTACTACTCTTTTTATCTTACTTCCTGCTCATTTAAAATACCATTATATCTGCCTCAAAATAATTAAACTTCATTACTAAACCAATTTCAAAATTATCTTCCCACTTTGTCAGACCTTTGTTATTTACCTATAGATTCATTAACAAAACAGTTCTTTAAACATCATTCTAACATAGCTAGGTCTGCAAGTAATTATTATTAACATAAACTTTAAACTTCATCTCGGGATACTCGGATTGCACAACATGTGGAAAGGACCCTGTCTAGGATAGTTGTGAGGATAATTAAATGATAGGACAGTTCTGGTAAAATTTAAGTTGTTATTGAACAGTATGGAACAAAAGTAACACTAGTCCACACGAATACAGTACTAAAAGTTTCAATCCTTTCGTATCGATGCGGCGGTCGGCAGGCAGCGAGATGGCGAGGCACAGGACACACATACAATCACAGCAATGGCTCTTGATGTATCGGCACTTTGCTTCTTCTTAGCGTCGCAATTCTTTTCCATTTAGTGCCTATGGAATTTTGCCATGCTGTATAGGCGTCGGGACGGCACATCCGAGGCTCAATGAAACTACGTCTTCCAGGAGAGCCTCCTCGATCCAGAACGTGTGGCTCAGACCAATGCCCAACTCCGACTACTACTGCTGAGCCCGTTATGCAGTGCAGCGCCCGTGCGCATTTTCCCGCGCTCGCCTGCCATCCAGCTTTTACCGCTCCCTTACAGACAGGGTATTCACCCGAGGTTTTGCATTCTACATATCCTAACACATTGCCTACGTATGGACCATACGCACAGTTACAATTTTAAACATGTTACAACAGTTTCAACATTTGTTACATTTCAATTCTATTACAATATTGCTTGACATTTGACATAAACAATAATATTCACATTGAAAATTGTCTACAGTCTTCTTAACACAATGGCATGAAACAAAAAAGAAATGAATTCAGAACATCAATTACACAAGTTTAACGAAAAATTAGAACAAAAAATACTTATTTGTACAATAGTACAGCGTTGTTGTCGTTACAAGATGACTTAGTCCACTTCATTCTGGGTCATCCGCCCTGATGCCACCCACTCCGATCAGGGTGTCTCCACATGAGCACCACCATCCAGCCACAGCAAAGGCCACCTGTCATGATGGCCATTGCCAGAAGTCCTGACACCCCCGGAAGACAGGCATCTACTCTTTGGCATACGTAGGGAGTTTACAGTTAAGGCATCATCAGTGCGATCCCTGTGTTGTCAGGGGGCTACCACCAAATGGGCACATGACGGCCCCAACACAATGGACTGGCTACCATGCTGGATATTGAGGGCACAATACTGTCATGGGGGCAAAAGAGGACAGGAGACAATGGAAGAAGATGACATACTGTGGAAAGTGTCCTCTCCCAAATAGTTGAACTGCAGGTGGAGATGCAAGAGAACTATAGATAACTCATGCACCACGTAAGGCGTCCTTCCCCATATGGCCTGCACTTCTGCAGAATTTGGAAAGTGGCAGGTCAAACCATAAAATGGGAACTGGATTTATAGGGCTGAAAAGTGTGAGACTCCTAGTCACCTCTTACGACAGGCAGGGACACCTCGGGACTATTCTAACCGTTGGACCCACAGGGGGAGAGGTCAGGGTGGCTCGAATACTTATTGACCTCGTAGCACTTCGCGATACCGTCGCACGAGGCTTGAAACGGTAACAGGTGCTCAAAATCAGGTGGCTAGTAGAGTCATAGAGGCAGTGACCGAATAAAAAGTTTGAAATGTCCAGGCAGAACCTAGAAACGAAAGGCTTATTGGCCAGAATTCAAGCAAAAGGGGAAAGTGTCGACGTGCTGTGGTCAACGCCACAGTGGAGCGTGCCGTCCTGGGTGGAGGTTCTTGCTTAGCACAATACACGGCAGCAGTAGGCGGCAAATGGCACAGTGTCCCCAGGTCAGACAGGTAGCAGAAGTGATGCAGCCAACTCAGCACACTGCCAGGTAAGGGAAGCTGGTGAGATCTAGAGAGACAACAGCCATACTTCCGCAGCAAAATCTGATGTAAGATGGTTATGCAATGTGCGACGAGCCAGCGCTCTGGCGTGGGTTCAGTACAGGAGGTACCTGAGTGCAGAGCTGCGAACCAAGGACACCTGTGTATTCGCTCTTAGTCGGTTGCAGACACCAGCAGTTGGGCCCCAACTGGAAGGTACCAGTTTAACTCAGAGCAGCATCAGGCCTTGGCACATCCCATAATCGAACAGCTAATGGAAACAACATCTAGGGGTAGCTGAATCTGCATGACCCACACCACGTCGACTGCTGGTGTGGAGTACATTTCATTGTTGGTCATGGACGGCAACAGGTACTACATAGCTGGAGCAGCAGGGATAAAAAATAATGGTAACTCTGCCCTAACACGAAGGATCTGGACCAAATGGCATGTGAACTGCCTTTAGCTGACAGCAGTATATCAGTTGAAGCAGTGTAGTGAGCAGCGACAGCTGTATTTGAGTCAGATGTAGTGTATACTATCTGAAAGTGCGGGAGGCCAGTTTAACTGCCCTAACATTACGTTTAGGAAACATGAACAACATGCGCGGATCAAGATTCAAGTGATACGTTGTTGGGGCTTATAACATTGTTACCAAGGAATGCATAAGGTGAGTGCTGATGGAACATTGCCATATCGTATGGTGGAAAACACTGTGCAGGGACTCCTGCGTATATGATAATGGGAGATATTGGAACATCCATCATATTCCCCCAATATGACGCAGTGCCATTACGGCCTGCTCTCCAAAATGAAGGAACCTTTTCGTTACAAGCTAAAACATAAGAGAACACATTATTTGTGCCTCTAGAATTACATCACTCTATGCTGAGGGATTTGACTCTCTGCTTAACATCAGCAAGCGACTTCTCATGGTGCGACAAGCATGTAAAAAATATTCACGCCATAGGCACCTAGATAGTATATTGCTGCTTGCACATCAACGGAAAAATTTTGTAATAATTTACATCGAGCAACGAGCCCTTATGGGATTTGCGCAAAGGACTGCCTTTTAGAGATCGGTGTGGCTGGTTTTAAGGTTTTACATCATGACTCAAGCAAATCTCCACCTTTCCTCCTGAAATGGTCCAGAGTATTTTAGATCTGACAGATTTTAAGATACATTGCACTCTATATTTAACCTTTACATCTTTGTTTCATAATATTTTAAATAGGTATCACGGCTTTCAAATAATTGACTGGTGTTAATGAGCAAGGGGAAAACCATGGCTGTTTGGTCGTGTGTGTTTGTGTGTCCCCAACCCCCCACCCTATGTCTTCAAGATACAACTTCCCAAAGAATTCACCGTATTTACTGCAGAGTTTCATTCCAATTTGAAGGCACTGTAGGAGATGAGGCATCTACAGGGCAAAATATTTCTCATCTGTTTCGATTCCCGTAGCGCCCTGCTGGCGTTGCAGCAGCTGTACCCATCGCAGAAAACATTGCCAAATACACTCCTGGAAATTGAAATAAGAACACCGTGAATTCATTGTCCCAGGAAGGGAAACTTTATTGACACATTCCTGGGGTCAGATACATCACATGATCACACTGACAGAACCACAGGCACATAGACACAGGCAACAGAGCATGCACAATGTCGGCACTAGTACAGTGTATATCCACCTTTCGCAGCAATGCAGGCTGCTATTCTCCCATGGAGACGATCGTAGAGATGCTGGATGTAGTCCTGTGGAACGGCTTTCCATGCCATTTCCACCTGGCGCCTCAGTTGGACCAGCGTTCGTGCTGGACGTGCAGACCGCGTGAGACGACGCTTCATCCAGTCCCAAACATGCTCAATGGGGGACAGATCCGGAGATCTTACTGGCCAGGGTAGTTGACTTACACCTTCTAGAGCACGTTGGGTGGCACGGGATACATGCGGACGTGCATTGTCCTGTTGGAACAGCAAGTCCCCTTGCCGGTCTAGGAATGGTAGAACGATGGGTTCGATGACCGTTTGGATGTACCGTGCACTATTCAGTGTCCCCTCGACGATCACCAGTGGTGTACGGCCAGTGTAGGAGATCGCTCCCCACACCATGATGCCGGGTGTTGGCCCTGTGTGCCTCGGTCGTATGCAGTCCTGATTGTGGCGCTCACCTGCACGGCGCCAAACACGCATACGACCATCATTGGCACCAAGGCAGAAGCGATTCTCATCGCTGAAGACGACACGTCTCCATTCGTCCCTCCATTCACGCCTGTCGCGACACCACTGGAGGCGGGCTGCACGATGTTGGGGCGTGAGCGGAAGACGGCCTAACGGTGTGCGGGACCGTAGCCCAACTTCATGGAGACGGTTGCGAATGGTCCTCGCCGATACCCCAGGAGCAACAGTGTCCCTAATTTGCTGGGAAGTGGCGGTGCGGTCCCCTACGGCACTGCGTAGGATCCTACGGTCTTGGCGTGCATCCGTGCGTCGTTGCGGTCCGGTCCCAGGTCGACGGGCACGTGCACCTTCCGCCGACCACTGGCGACAACATCGATGTACTGTGGAGACCTCACGCCCCACGTGTTGAGCAATTCAGCGGTACGTCCACCCGGCCTCCCGCATGCCCACTATACGCCCTCGCTCAAAGTCCGTCAACTGCACATACGGTTCACGTCCACGCTGTCGCGGCATGCTACCAGTGTTAAAGACTGCGATGGAGCTCCGTATGCCACGGCAAACTGGCTGACACTGACGGCGGCGGTGCACAAATGCTGCGCAGCTAACGCCATTCGACGGCCAACACCGCGGTTCCTGGTGTGTCCGCTGTGCCGTGCGTGTGATCATTGCTTGTACAGCCCTCTCGCAGTGTCCGGAGCAAGTATGGTGGGTCTGACACACCGGTGTCAATGTGTTCTTTTTTCCATTTCCAGGAGTGTATATTGGATATTCTTTCCTCCATCAGTATGAAGAGAAACATGTATCCTTTCGTTGGGTACAGGGCACGTGGGAATATGGGAAAACGAACAAGCAAACGATGCAGCCAAGGAAGCCTGTAGCGAGCATGAAGTGACAGAATGTAACATTACCAGCAACGTGTCATTTAGCTTTTTAGGAAGAGGACTGTACAACTGTGGCAGGGGGACTGGCCTGATTATGCAGGACAGTAAAGATTGGGTCGTTGTCATTCATCCATGGCGAAACTGATACCATTCATTCCGTCAGGGTGAAGCAACGCTTACCTGCTTCTAAACTGGACACTGTCCCGTAACACATCTCTTCATACTCCAGCAAGGTGACGCGCAGACTGTGATGATACTAATACGCCACATACTAACCAAGTGCACTTGATATTGTGATGAGAGCACACAAGCAAATTTAAGTGCGTATCTGCCTATTTTAGCGAATAACGAAACGAGAGTGGTATAGATTTTGAAGCTGGTGGAGATTTTAGTGTGTTGCACACTGGCCGCCTCATCCTCTTTATTCCAGTGACTATGCAGACACAGCTATTTGCTGCACTGTTTTAAATATTAAAGCTGAAGTTTCGTTTTTTGTACGTTTTAGCACTGACGAAATACGTAATATTAGTAATTCTCCCCCTCTCCCTACCTCTCTCTCGCCTCCCCCTTCCTCACTCCTCTTTGTGTCCCCATCCATCTCACTGTCACCCACCGTCCCTCCCCCTCTACCACTCACTCTCTCTTTCGCCCGCTAATCCCTCTTCCTACCTCCTTACATCTGATTTCCCTCCCTACCTCCTCCCTCCTCCCTCCCTCCTTCTACTTCCCCTCTCTCCCCATCAGGCGGCTAAATTCGAACTAAAAGTATACCACTAAAAAGAAAAATACATTAACTGACTCTTCTGAAGGTGTCAGGGGTAAAATACAGGGAGTGAATGGCTATTTACAATTTGTACAGAAACCAGATGGCAGTTATAAGAGTCGAGGGACACGAAAGGGAAGCAGTGGTTGGGAAGGGAGAGAGACAGGGTTGTAGCCTCTCCCCGATGTTATTCAATCTGTATATTGAGCAAGCAGTAAAGGAAACAAAAGAAAAATTCGGAGTAGGTATTAAAATGCATGGAGAAGAAATAAAAACTTTGAGGTTTGCCGATGACACTGTAATTCTGTCAGAGACAGCAAAAGACTTGGAAGAGCAGTTGAACGGAATGGATAGTGTCTTGAAAGGAGGATATAAGATGAACATCAACAAAAGCAAAAAGGAGGATAATGGAATGTAGTCGAATTAAATCGGGTGATGCTGAGGGAATTAGATTAGGAAATGAGACACAAAGTAGTAAAGGTGTTTTGCTATTTCGGGAGCAAAATAACTGATGATGGTCGAACTAGAGAGGATATAAAATGTAGACTGGCAATGGCAAGGAAAGTGTTTCTGAAGAAGAGAAATTTGTTAACATCGAGTATAGATTTAAGTGTCAGGAAGTCGTTTCTGAAAGTATTTGTATGGAGTGTAGCCATGTATGGAAGTGAAACATGGACGATAAATAGTTTGGACAAGAAGAGAATATAAGCTTTTGAAATGTGGTGCTACAGAAGAATGCTGAAGATTAGATGGGTAGATCACATTGGGGAGAAGAGAAATTTGTGGCACAACTTGACTAGAAGAAGGGATCGGTTGGTAGGACATGTTCTGAGGCATCAAGGGATCACCAATTTAGTATTGGAGGGCAGCGTGGAGGGTAAAAATCGTAGAGGGAGACCAAGAGTGAATACACTAAGCAGATTCAGAAGGATGTAGGTTGCAGTAGTTACTGGGAGATGAAGAAGCTTGCACAGGATAGAGTAGCATGGAGAGCTGCATCAAACCAGTGTCAGGACTGAAGACCACAACAACAACAGTGAGACATAATGTACAGAAGTAAGGTATGGAGAAGCCAACAAAAAGAGATTAACAGTAACGAAAATGGAACAAAAACACCCCACACTATTACCAAAACGAAACATCTGCTTCCATCGAGACAAAAATCAAACGTTCTGCAACAGTAATTAAACCGAAGGTAATACATAGATACGAATCAAAGTTAAAATGGATAAAATCATAAATCCGATTCGAAAAGTGCACAGAGAGTTCAATATGAGGACATGTTAATGAAAAGAGAGGACAACAATATGCAACACTTTTGAACCTCAGACGTACTAAGATAATGGCGATACATACAGAAGAACACAGAAAATTATACGTATAATAATAAAGTGAAGATCAAAATTTTATGATCAGCATTACATGCTGAACAATAACACGTTTACCAAGAAAATGTTTGACTTAATCTCTAAACTAAAAACAGTGATTGGCTGGCTAGAATGGACAGTATAGAATCTGACAAGACTCAAGGATGATGTAAACGTCGTTAAAACAGGGTATAATTCGAGAAACGGTTCGATTCCGCTATATTTACGTCCCAACAACCAACACACCAAACTAAGAGAACATTTTCAAAGGAAAAGCGGGATGCTATCAGTCAGAGTATGAAGAAATGTTGCAGTGAAAAGAAGGAAAAAGTCTCTACCACAGTCTTGAGTTGCAACGCGGCTTATATGTCCAAATTCTGAATATTAAAGAAAAGGAAGCGTACTACCCAATCACGCTAAAAAGCAGAGAAGAGGCCAGAGGGATAAAAACAGATGCGACACGACATGCACACACGCTATTACCCCATTTGTATATGGTAAGAGCGTATACGCAAGTTCAGAACACGAACAAACTTCCTTGGTGACATCTTTTGTGAGATTGTAGGTTAAGGACATAGACACATTTTTCTCCTTAACGTACGTATCTAATTGCGATAAGAAAGGTGATAGGATTCTCAGGCGTTTGCAGATTAAAACCTCGAATAATCTGAGGGATTTGCTGGTACTACAAACCAGGAAAATCGAAGTTTTTGTTTATATTCATCCTGTTCCGATATTTTCCGAAAGTTATCGCCAATCGCCGAATCGAGCCGGAGTTGATCTTAGAGATTTTCATTAATTTTTTCGTGGAAGCCGCCTTCACGCTGTCCTTGGTTTCTCTGTACATTCGACAGCAATATTATTCACAATCACTAGAACTTTAGTTTCGGGGAATCGTATCTGCTGTTCGTCTGGACCTAGGGGATTATGACCCAGTGGATTCTAAAAATTTCTGCCATTGAAGGAGGAGCACGCTTTTATTTCTTGGAACTTTATTATGACATTTTTGAAGCTATATTTTTGTGTTGAATATTTCATAAATTACTTGTTGTCTTAGAATTCTGCCCATGCAATCAACTTTTACGAAAGTGAGGAAAACTTTCGCATTTACCTGCTTGCTTTACTACACAAGATTTAGATCTTGTGGCCATGACTTTGAGAGGCATTTTTTAACTATTCATTCGTTCTAAAACTCCAGACTCTTAAACTCGGTCCACCACTTACTTGATACCTCCTTTGGGCTTATACTTCTGTACGACCGGGATTTCGGTAACTCTACTGCTCCAAAGTTACGTCCCCTTCCTCTAAGTACATTTACTTCAAATAATTCCGTGTGGAAAATGGCATTACTCATATTTTAGGTATAGGAATAATTTCTTGCTGTTATCGGCAAATTTCATAGATTGCCGAAAAGTTTTTTGAGTCTTTAAAAAAAAGTGCTAGAGCCTGCAACACACCCTAATCAGAGAACAACGTCTGCGGCCTTATCAAGTAGGTCTGTCAATGGACACTCCATGTTTGTGGCAACCTACACCAAAGGGCAAAAAGTAAGACGATGTTAGTCTACGGCTGTGTGTACGTTCCGGTATTGCTGTGAGTAAATTGGTTGTTTCGCACTGCAGCAATGGTAACAGTACAAAACCAATAATTTAATATTTTATCATATTATTCTTAAAGTGTGTTTATCCTTACTTAGCTGAAGAAATGTGTTTTTCCAATGTTTCATTTTTTAATGCGTTCTTTGTACATTCCTGTGTTACGACATACATGTTAATAATACACGTTTCTTGTAAGCAGTTTTTAATACCACATATAGGCATTTTTACAGCAAGTCTTTCATGAAACACGAGTGTCATCTGTCATATACGTATCGAAGAGACTAATGAGGTGTTAAATGTTGCAACTGATGTGTTCAGTACGCATCTTACAATAAAAGTGTATATGATTCAAATACCATATCTCTACTCTCCAGCTGATGACGTGAAATTCGATCAAAGAAACTACAGCAAAGACTAGCGACGTATTAAAAAGAGCATTTAACATGTACTACAGCTGGAAGCTGTACGTTGATCATGGAGGTGAATGTCACAGAGGAGATAAGGTCTGGTAGATATTTCATGTTGTTTAAGATAGTATCTAGGACGCAGGCAGCAGCGCAGCGAGTTGCTCCAGCAAAGCTGTTATAAGCTGCTCCAAGTCCCAGGGATGTGGGGCGAAGGCAGCAACAAGCCTGCATAAGGGATCCCAGCCGCGTTCCAGGGGATTACCGTCACCGACTATGGTACACAGCCTGGGATGTTCTACTAGCGTAGCTCCCGGGAGATCCTCGGTTCCGTATGGGAAACTTCTCTCGTGTAGAGTTAGATACCGTGAGGTAAGACTGCCCGGCAAGATAAGCAGGAATTGTTTCATTTTGCACGTGTTTTGAGGAATATTCTTACCTATTATTTTATTACTTTTGATTTCAGTCTTTGTTTAACTATCGACAAGGAATGCTCTAGCGCAGAAAAATTTACATTAAACCCGTGAAAATAATGGAACAATCCGTACACTGTATTTGCACTGTCCTGTATCATGATTTGTTATTTTCTTTCAACTAGCTACCAGATGTTTAGGTTTTTCCTCTAGTTCTGTATTGATAAAAATCGTTTGCTACTGCAGAAACATGGAAGGTTTGTTCTGAAGCTCTTTTGAACTGAAATGGGGCTACTAGAAGTTACCGGAAATGACACTGGAACTTAGTATAAAACGTTAAATATTTACCCATTGGTAACATTTGTATTCTAATGGGCGAACAAATTAAGTACGCAAAGCAATATTGGTAGAATAGAACAGAATTATGTATGCCAGTCTTGCAGCCACATAAGCCTACAAGTTATTGGTATATCCATCACACATACCAGAAGATCATCTTTGGTCAAAAACGAAATGCAAAATGATATAATTAAAGATAGCAACAACAACAACAACAACGGGGAAACGAAGGATACCATTGGACGAGACCCTCAACAAATCTATGGGCTAATTGCTAGTAAAACTGTGGGACTGTACAACTTGAAGAAAAAGTGAAATTAGGTATTTAACATACTGTCAGCACCATAAAAAAATGGTTCAAATGGCTCTGAGCACTATGGGACTCAACTGCTGAGGTCATTAGTCCCCTAGAACTTAGAACTACTTAAACCTAACTAACCTAAGGACATCACAAATATCCATGCCCGAGGCAGGATTCGAACCTGCGACCGTAGCGGTCTTGCGGTTCCAGACTGCAGCGCCTTTAACCGCACGGCCACTTCGGCCGGCTGTCAGCACCATAAGTCATCACCATGATCACGATATTAAGTTACTGTACTATCGGGTCAAAAGTATCTGGGAACCCGTTAGTGGACATTAGTACAGGAGGTGTCCATCTTTCGCCGTTTATGATGGATTGAACTCTTCTGGGGACACGTTCCACGAAGTTTCTTGTACAGTACCTGTTACAAGCAAATATCTGACTAAATCCAAGCACAGTTCGACAATCACCGATCCATATAATGCGCAAAGATTAAATCTGTTGGTAAAGCGAAAAAGAGCCTAAAGAGAGCAATGAGAGAAGCATTCAACGAATTCGAACATAAAACATTGGCAAACAATCTAAACAAGAACCCTAAAAAGTTTTGGTCATATGTAAAATCGGTAAGCGGATCTAAATCCCCTATTCAGTCACTCGTTGACCACGATGGCACCGAAACAGAGGACGACCGAAGAAAGGCAGAAATACTGAATTCAGTGTTCCGAAACTGTTTCACTGCGGAAAATCGTAACACGGTCCCTGACTTCAGCCGTCGCACGGACGCCAAAATGGAAAATATTGAAATAAACGATATCGGAATTGAAAAACAACTGCTATCACTTAGTAGCGGAAAAGCATCCGGACCAGACGAGATACCCGTAAGATTCTACAGTGATTATGCTAAAGAACTTGCCCCCTTTCTATCAGCAATTTATCGTAGATCTCTGGAAGAACGTAAAGTACCTAGCGACTGGAAGAAAGCGCAGGTCGTTCCCATTTTCAAGAAGGGTCATAAATCAGATGCGAATAATTATAGGCCTATTTCGCTTACGTCAATCTGTTGTAGAATAATGGAACATGTTTTATGTTCTCGTATTATGACGTTCTTAGATAATACAAATCTCCTTCATCATAACCAACATGGATTCCGCAAACAGAGATCATGTGAAACTCAGCTCGCCCTATTTGTCCAAGAAATTCACAGTGCCGTAGACACTGGCGAGCAGATTGATGCCGTATTCCTGGACTTCAGGAAGGCATTTGATACGGTTCCGCACTTACGTTTAGTGAAAAAAAATACGAGCTTACGGAATATCGGACCAGGTTTGTGATTGGATTCAGGATTTCCTAGAAGAAAGAACACAACATGTCATTCTTAACGGTTCAAAATCTGCAGATGTAGAGGTAATTTCGGGAGTACCGCAAGGAAGCGTGATAGGACCTTTATTGTTTACAATATACATAAATGACTTAGTTGACAACATCGGTAGCTCCGTGAGGCTATTTGCAGATGACACGGTTGTCTACAAGAAAGTAGCAACATCAGAAGACTCGTACGTACTCCAGGAAGACCTGCAGAGGATTAATGAATGGTGCGACAGCTGGCAGCTTTCCCTAAACGTAGATAAATGTAATATAATGCGCATACATAGGGGCAGAAATCCATTCCAGTACGATTATGCCATAGGTGGTAAATCATTGGAAGCGGTAACGACCGTAAAATACTTAGGAGTTACTATCCGGAGCGATCTGAAGTGGAATGATCACATAAAACAAATAGTGGGAAAAGCAGGCGCCAGGTTGAGATTCATAGGAAGAATTCTAAGAAAATGTGACTCATCGACGAAAGAAGTAGCTTACAAAACGCTTGTTCGTCCGATTCTTGAGTATTGCTCATCAGTATGGGACCCTTACCAGGTTGGATTAATAGAAGAGATAGACATGATCCAGCGAAAAGCAGCGCGATTCGTCATGGGGACATTTAGTCAGCGCGAGAGCGTTACGGAGATGCTCAACAAGCTCCAGTGGCGGACACTTCAAGAAAGGCGTTACGCAATACGGAGAGGTTTATTATCGAAATTACGAGAGAGCACATTCCGGGAAGAGATGGGCAACATATTACTACCGCCCACATATATCTCGCGTAATGATCACAACGAAAAGATCCGAGAAATTAGAGCAAATACGGAGACTTACAAGCAGTCGTTCTTCCCACGCACAATTCGTGAATGGAACAGGGAAGGGGGGATCAGATAGTGGTACAATAAGTACCCTCCGCCACACACCGTAAGGTGGCTCGCGGAGTATAGATGTAGATGTAGATGTATTTTAGAGATGTTCTGGCGTGACTCGTTTAGTAAGCAACCTCTGTAGGTTACTAACAGCCACTTCCTAACTTCAGCTATGAGAATATAATTAAGACCTATTACTGAAACGCCGCACAAACTTAAAATAATAAGAAATGGGCAGGCGCAGCTTCATCTTTCGCGGCAGAGTGACTTACTTTACTTTTATAATTTGAACCTAACATAGAACTGTGACTTCTCAGACGTCGTATTGAGGCAGTGAAAGTTAATAATTCACTCTAACATTAATCACAAAATTTTTATCGGTTATTACTTTAGAAAAGTAAGGAAATGGGAACAATAGTCGGACCAAGGTAGAGAAATAGGAAAATTCAAATAAATATCTGATTTACTAGAATAATTCCTACAACGAACCATCGCTTAAATTAATACAACACATAGTATCTACCACACTTAATACAGTTACATTTGGATGGATTCTTGAATCGGCAATACTAAGAAAACACAGAAACGTTTCCCTCGTGTTTGGTGAATGAAAACAATAATTTCATAACTCCTGAGACCAGGTTAAATTCCGAACACGTACGTAACCAATGTTGGATATTGAGCTCATCCTAATCGCCACTCCGCTACTTGGCTTATCAGAAAACATAATTGTTTACACTATCACTATATACACGCCAAGCCGTAAGAACAGGAAAGCAGTAACACCCTACCCTGGATCGTTGAACCGAATGCATAGAGAGGAGCCTCATGTACTTTTCAAAGTCCATTCAAGAAGCATAGTTTGCTATCGTAAGCCGCCCGAAGTGGCCGAGCGGTTCTAGGAGCTTCAGTCTCGAACCGCGTGACCGCTACGGTCGCAGGTTCGAATCCTGCCTCGCGCATGGATGTGTGTGATGTTCTTAGGTTAGTTAGGTTTAAGTAGTTCTAAGTTCTAGGGGACTGATGACCACAGATGTTAAGTCCCATAGTGCTCAGAGCCATTTAAACCATTTGCTCTCGTAACTAATGTTGCAGCCATCTCAATATTAACACCAATACCAATATCATATGTAATCATTTATGAAATGTGTTTATATTCTTCCGCATTTAACCTTTCCTTAAGGGCTATAAGGGTATCATATCCTGACCACTAAAAACACCGTACCGCAGCATCACCACCTCAGTAGTTCACTGTCGGCAGGTAGCGTTCTAGGCAGTGTTCGAACTCTGACCCTGGCAACCCAGTACTCCACGCGTCCCTGTACACTGGCGACATGTAGTGGGAAGTATTTCACGAACTAACAAATATTCTTCCTTTCACCATTACAGATAGAAACCGCGTGCTGTTCCAGATACAAAACTAAGTTTCACAGAGTTTCTGACAGTCTCTGTAATTACATATCTTTTCGGGAATTTCACTACCATCCAGCACAGCTGCGTCTGCTGGAGGAAGCGTGCAGCTGGACGCAAGGTATATTATAGAGCAGATAATCGCGTAACGTTAGCCATGCCTGTTTGAGTGACGTTAATTGTTTAACATGTTAATTGTCTGACAGCACACCAATTACGTGCCCTCCTGCAAGTGCATCAGCTGTTTCTGGCACCCGTGACGTCCGTGCCATCGCGCATTCCTATTTTGAGACAATGTTATTATCGGTCCCAAGCTCTGTATCGTCGGAGTGACGAAACATTCACAATAACTACACAGTTTGTGGGGCGGCGGGTGGAATTGTTGTTGTTATTAAAATGTTTGGTTTGTAATGTAGAAAAGATGCATTTCCCTGCCGATGCACCATTTTTGAGGAGGCAGGTGGAATTATGTTGTTATATAAATGTTTGGTTTGTAATGTAGAAAAGATGCATTTCCCTGCCGATTAACCATATGTGGGGCGGTGGGTGGATTTATCGTTATTTAAAATGTTCCTGTTCTTTATGCTGTCTTTTGCCGTTCTCAACACTGGCTCTCTAACTACAGTATTGGCAACCAGAAAGTGATTAGCAAAGCGTGAAGCCTGTAATTAGAATTCCTAGTGCCCACTTCATCTGAGAAATACACTTATAGCTACAGCTTACAGCTCTGAGGAATTAGGAGATTGTCTGGGATTCATAATCAAAAAACGGTCGTGAAAAAACGTTCGCTATATTCTGAAAGTCATAGATGAAAAAAAGATAGAATCCACACAATCTGACTAACAGAGCAGTTCAGAGTCTAATGCGCTGATGCAACTATAACTCTCCAAATTAAATGTTTAAGTGAATGCTCGCCATAATTTGATGATAATGTTCATCAAACGCAACGCTAAATAATGGTAGAATGTCTGTCCCGCGACGGCACGTGAAAATACGGCATACGCAAACTGAAAATAGATAATTAAAGTTATCCCAGAATTAACACTTCACTCGAAAATGATTTCATGGTTACGCGTATCCCGAGTAACTTAATAAGGCATCCGAGGCTGTTTTTAGCAATGATACCGATGCGACGCGACTCCCGACACAGATGGTGTGCTATTCAGCGTCTGGAGAGAACTGGGGCCTTGCTTCCTCGCGCAGCGTTCTTATATATAAAGCCGCGGTGCGGACGGCTAAGGGAACGCCTGATCAAATCGGCTCTCCCAACGAGCCGCTGGGCTAGTAATGCACCACTTTAAGTTACAGAATAAATCATAGCTTCTTTTGCTGATGCCCGATGAAGCTCTCAATTTAAATGTGCAATCAGCACACAGGTAAGTAATCACAATAAAAGTCTGACGTGGCTAAGTCAATTATTTTGGGCTTGCCCTTTGGAGATACGCTATTGCTATAGTTTTATAGTTATTGAGTTGAAACTTCTTACATGTTTATGATCATAGCGGATCTCCATTCTACTTATTTTTAAACATCCTAGCCTTATTTATCAGCCTACTTAATCTATCTTGCTTCCTTAATTTTTAAGACAAAACCAGAAAATTATGTATTACAACTAAAATTTTAATTTGTGGGATCCAAAATACTGTTTCTATTAAATTATTATGAAAAAGGAATCTAAATATAAATTTTTAAGTCTCTAGCTCTTTTCTGTTGCGCCAATGATTTTTACAGAAAAACGTGCAAATTTCGAAAATGGTTAAAGTTATTGAACTGACATTCAACACATGTTGATTTAGTATTACTCCTGACATGCTAGAAACGTTTCAGGTCATTCACTTGATTTTTAAAGTATTGTGCAACATTTATGACGTCAGAGCTAGTTACAGCGGACTGGCTGGCACACAATGAAAAGACTGATGTGAATTTACTACGGCGTGAGTAGGCTGCTTCCCTACAAGTTATGCATGCAGGTAGCTGCAGAATTTAATGTAACCTGGTGAAATGACGCGCTGCAGCTCACAGTGTGTGCATCTGTGCTACGTGGAACGTTTTTGAACTGTTCATTATAGTTCTACATGTCAAAAATATACATTTTGTGTATGCCAGTAAGAATCTTACGAGGAATGGTGGAGAACTCGAACTTTATTAAAACCACATACAATTACCTTACCATTGGCTGTTACTTCGTAGCCCATAGAATTCACGTTGTTGTCAACGCAGATTAAAAAACTAAATATTTCTAAAATGTTAGAATTATCAGTAGCGTATATGTTGTTTCCTTTTATTAATGCCTTATTTTTCACTTAACTCAGTAGAGTTTCGTTTTTATAGATTCCTGCTGAAGCACTTATTATGTTACTACATTACCAGCTTGAAACCCACAGTGATGTCAGTGTCGAGGAACAAATTTCTTATACAGTGAATACTGTTGCTAAAAAGATTGACATTTTTTATTATGTAGCCCACATTTACACCAAGTGAGACTCCACTATCCCGCCCACGTTGCATACAGGACATGACCCGTCTTGCTGTGGAGGCAGATGGAATGTGAATGGTAAGATGTGGCCTGCTTGTGACCAATCAGATATGGATACCAGAGGGCTCGAATTTCCCTCTAGCTCAGCGTAGAAGTAAATAGTTTGCGATTACGGAAACGATTAGAGGAATCTAATGAAGATATTTTAAATAAACTTGCAGAAAAAGACTCGCAGCACAAGAAGGTGTTGTGCGATATAAATGAAAGTTGGTAGGCGTGTTTCTACATCTGAAAGGTGATGTGTACTAAAATTTCACTACAGAGTGTCGCTGGTAGCACCACTACGAGAATGCAGGACAGGTTTGGCTTTAAATACACGCTAAACGATCGTGAGCGTTAATTATCTGTGACATTGGACTTGGTGTGTTGATGTTAGTCAAGAATGTCTTTGAGGCAACAAAGACATCATTACCAGCACATCACCGATTTTGAACGATGTCGTGTAATAGGGCTACAAGAAGCTCGATGTTCCTTCTGCGATATTACAGTAAGACTGTATATGATTGCCGGCAGCGGTCGCCACGAGAATGTAGGGTAACAACAAGACTGGGCTCCAGATGGCGACGTGACACGAGCGAGAAAGGAGACCATCGTGTTCGGTGTATGGCGCTGGCGCACCGGACTGCATCTGCAACAGCAATATGAGCAGCAGTAGGAACCACTGAGACACAACGGTTACTTCAGATACGGTTCCAAGCCAGACACCCTGTAGCGTGCATTCCAGTGACTCCAAACCATTGGCATTTGCGATTTCAGTGGTATCAAGCGAGAGCTCGTTGGAGGGCAGAGTGGAGGTCTGCTGTGTTTTTTGAGGAATACCAGTTTTTCCACGGTGCCAGTGATGGCCGTGTTTGGATTAGGAGACCAGTTACGGGACCGCAACCAACCTGTCTACATGCCAGACACACCGAAACAACACCTGGAGCTATGGTCCAGGGTGCTATTTTGTATGACAGCAGGAGCACTCTCATGGTTGCAAGTTTGTACGTTAATCTGCTGATTCGACCTGTTCTGCTGCCATTCATGAACATCATTCCACGGGGTGTTTCCCCACAGTATAACGCTCGCGCACATACCGTTGGTGTAAACCAACGTGTCAACGTTTTGCTCTGGCCTGATCGATCGTCAGCTCTGTCTATAATCGAGCACAAGTGGGATATAATCAGACGACAACTCGAGCTTCATCCACAAACTGTATAAACCGTAAGATGGCAAGAACTATGCCCCTTACATGAAGTCATTAAAGATCACCTAACTCACGTTGAGCGAACAGTAGGGCTGAACAAAAATGACTGACAAGTCACAATGCATCTTGTAGAGGGTGAAACCGCCACCAGAGTCAGTGGCATAATTGCTTTCAGGCCAAGAACCTCTATCGAAGCATTTGTTGCAGAATATACAACAGTGTAACAGTTCCTTCCAAATGATATTATTTAGGGATAATATTATCGAAAAACGAAGTTTTGACCCCACTTTTAAGGTAAATTCCTTTTCGGCTGCATCACACGTCACATATTCAAACACATGACACAAATTAAATTCAACGATCCACGAAGTTTTCACAGAAGCTCGTAAATCAATAGTTTCTTCTTTTTTTCAGATACATGGACAAATTCACCACTGCGCAGGAGCATTGTTCCCGCCAGTTAAAGCTGATGTACATTAAGCAGGTGAAAGATAATGGACAGAGATAGGGGGCGTGAGGAGATGGATAAGGGGGGGGGGGGCAGGAGGAGAGTAATAGAATGAGGAAGGGAGAAGGAGATTAGGATGTATACCCAGTTCTGATACTCATGTAGCAACTGCAAAGTATTTCAAGGTGCAATAGCTAAATGTGTTAATCAGTGACATGGTGTCTCCAACGTCACATGTACAGGATTCTTGATGCACAGAGATATACTTGACATTCACATACTAATATTTCAGCCACACGTGAAATAACGATTGTACTTCATATTTATGGTACAAAGCATGAGTGATACAGGACCAGTAACAAAGATATTATGTACCTTTTCACAATGGACAACATTACACTTCCGTGTAACTTGAGAGGCAGTAACATCACATTGAGGACAGAATGTACATCTACATCTAAACCTACATACATAGTCCTCAAGTCACTGTATGGTGTGTGGCGGAGAGTACCCTGTACCACTACTTGTCATTTCCTTTCCTGCTCCACTCACAAATAGAGCGAGGAAAAACCACTATGTGTATGCCTCCGTATGAGCCCTATTTGTCGTACAGTATCTTACCTTTGTGGTCCTTACGTGAAATTGCGAAATGTATATTGGTGGCAGAAGAATCGTTCGGCAGACAGCTTCAAATGCCGCTTCTCTAAATTTTCTCAGTAGTGTATCTCGAAAAGAATTCGCCTTCCCTCCAGTGATTCCCATTTGACTTCCCGAAGCATCTATGTAACACTTATGTGTTTTTCGAAATTACCGGTAACAAATCTAGCAGCCCGCCTCCGAACAGCTTTGATGTCTTCCTTTAATCCGACCTGGTACGGATCCCAACACTCGAGCAGTACTCAACAACAAGTCGCACCAGTGACCTATATTCTGTGTCCTTTACAAATGAACCACACTTTTCTAAAATTCTCTCAACAAACCGAAGTCGACCATTCGCCTTCCCTAATACAGTTCTCACATGCTCTTCCCACCTCATATCGCTTTGGGACGTTATGCCCAAATACTTAAACGACTTGACTGTGTCAAGCAGGACACTGGTAATACTGTATCCGACTCATGCACATTAACTTACATTGTTTCACATTTAGGGCTAGCTGTCATTCATCACACCAACTGGAAATTTTTATTAGTCTTGTATTTTCCTACAGACACTCAACTTCGACATCTTAACGTACAACACGACAGTAGTGGGACAAAGCCAGTGTCAGCCCTCTCTGGATTGTTGTCAGATTTATTCGTGATGGCGTATCCAAGATGGCGGCCATCTATTTGTCACACCATGGCGGGAAGTTCAAATTTTGGCAGGAAAATAGATCAACTGGTTCTCCTCCACTAACCTCCTACCCTCCTACCCTCTCCTCCATGCTCCCATTTGGAAATTGGCAGGAAAAGAACTCAGTCTTTGCTGGGATGCTGGACAGGAGGGGCGTAATTCTTCATTTTGTATGCATTCCTGTATATTGTTCATTTAAACAGTTTGAGTGTCATGAAAAGTAGCTCTGTCCAGTGTGCTCACCTTGAGGTCCATAGTCAAACTGACCTAGGTCATAACACCTCAATCAGAGGACACTGTCGGCCCACCATTTACCATGACATAACCTAAGATGGCGGTGCAGGGAAAAAATGGCACGAAATTTGCTCATCCTGTGGCTAGCTGCTGGACTGTTAGGACAGGTGTGCACTATATGTTCAATGCATGAGATGTCTGTGCTCGAGAAGGAGGAGTTTAATGGGCATATTAGCTGCAGTCATGCAGGTGGGGACAGTGTTCATGGGCACCTGTACAATATTTGGAAAGCAATGATATTTGGTGTATGTTTGAAGAAGATGAATATGCTTCATCATATAATGAAGATGCAGCAGAATGGGGCTAAGTTACACTTCGCAACTCATTCTGATACATGTGTGTGCTGTAACTGCAGATCATTTGATAAAAGTCCAGTCAGACTTCTGAAGAGGAAGAGGCAATATGTTCACACACTCAGGCACATACATCCATGTGTACGATTGAGGAAATGCTGCTGATGAGCAGGGATGAATTTAATAAGTGTACTACATGCAAGTACACAACTGAGGACTGTACCTATAGCCTCCTACACAGAGAGTGGAAGGAAAAGATAATGGATGAGCATGTGGTGAATACATTTCGACAAATAATGGTAATGCAGTGGGATGATGTGAAGACACATTTCAGAACTCACGCAGATAAATGCTTGTGCTGAAACTGACAATCCTATTTTGAAATTGCCAAACGCAGCAAATTAGCTCCAGCATATTGCACAATGAGCATAGGTGTTCATTTTGAGGTTTGGAATCCAACTGTCCTAGTTTACAACAACGCCATCAGACGGCGCTGTCAGAACCCCCCCCCCCCCCCTCACTCTCCTCCCACGATGTAATCCAAGATGGAGGTCCCGAAAAAAGGGCAGGAACGAATAGGAACACTGAATCCGGTCACGTGACATGCTTCAGCCAGTAGGATAGTAGTATGTAGTGATGTCGTTGGAGGGGATATAGGACGGGCTGAGCACCTCCATGGCCTCAGTCTCACTCAGTCAACAAGCTGCAGCAGCAGCAGCAGAAGAAGAAGAAGAAGAAGAAGAACCATGAAGTGTCAGCAGGAGCAGTCAGGATCCAGCAAAGCCCTGCAGAAAGGGAAGAAATGGAAAAGTGAGTGTCCCATACCCCATCGTTGTGTGTAGTTAGCATTATTATTATTGGTTGTTTTCATGTCATGGTCTGCATGTAACACTTCCTCTTTCTTGTTCACCAGTAGCCTTCAACATGTTGGGGTCTGCAGGGGCGAGCAACAACATGTCGACTTCTGCCACATCTGGACCTGCAGCAACCACAGCTGCCATCTTGTTGAGACCTGCACCGACCTCTGAACATGCGGGAGCAACAAGCTCTAGCATGTCCGAATGTGTAGCGGCTCCTTGGGATCCTGTAACGCATCTAGCCCACTTTCTGCAGCCAGGCAAGAAGCTGTTATTGTCTACCCCACCCATCGATTTGGGCGATGAGGACGCCCGGTCTGTTCCTAACATCTGAAATGCTGTTGGTGGTCCTAAACAACAGCAAGACGGAGGTAAGTACTGGTCACCAACATATGACCCATCTCATCAGAACATCCCTGTCGTAGTGCAGGGACAGAGTGCAGACGCTGTGGATAAGAAGGTATCAAGTGTGTCCTTGCTTTTCAGTTCTATATGCAGTTTAGCTCCTAGTGGAACGAAATGTGTAAATGTGGCTATGGAAGCTCATCATGACTGGGGCTTGCAAGTGAGGACAGAAATTGGGAATGCATCAAAGGGTGTTAATGTACCTATTTCTGAGTTAGACTGTGATGAAATACGTCAAGCAGAGAGAAATGTGTAAATGTGGCTATGGAAGCTCATCATGACTGGGGCTTGCAAGTGAGGACAGAAATTGGGAATGCATCAAAGGGTGTTAATGTACCTATTTCTGAGTTAGACTGTGATGAAATACGTCAAGCAGAGAGCTAGAACAATCAGCAGATGATCACAGAGTATTATCCAACTCGTACCCCACAGGACATTCGCCTTACTGGTGTGACACTGTCTATTACAACAATGTATTCGGACTCTACACTATTTGTGAAATTGGGTGACAAGTGTGTATATCTACAGCACACCTCAGTTATGAACTAATAGACATGATAACTGCACTATGCCTTGCATCGGAGAGACTGAGTCGCTGGTTGCCAAGCATTGACTGGGCTTAGAATGATGTAAACATTCTACGTGTGCACAGTGGCATGTTGGCAATTTGGAACAATACCTTCGTTTGCACATGAATGCAGAGCCAAAAGAGAAGCAGGTTATCGTGCAAATAGTTAAAGTTCGCCGAATACGGCGTATCCATCTAACGTGCCATTGACATGTAAACAGAAACGGTAAGACTAGTATCGTCCCATCAAGCGAACGTGTGAGGTATTCCTTCGAAGAACAAGTCGATATGTTTCTGATTTACGGAGAATGCCAACGAAATTCAGTGAAAACTAGAGACCTATACGCTGAAAGATATCCTCAACGTACTCACCCTACATGTGCTACATTTAAATATGTGTATGATAAACTGAGAACAAATGGATCTTTAACGCATCGGAAACATATCCGGCAAAGGAAAGTTACTAACGAAGAAACTGAAATTGGTACTGTTGCCACTGTGGTTCGAGAACCTTGCGTTAGTTTGTATCAGGTCGCAAGGGAATCTGATATGAGCCAGAGTAGTGTTCTTCGTGTTCTCCATCGCTATAAATATCATACTTACCGTATCAGTCTCAATCAAGAATTAACTGGTACGGATTGTATGCGTCGCATTGAATTTTGCCGATGGGCTCAACTTCAGATTCAGAGGTATGACACATTTATTAATTTCATTTTATTTACTGACGAAGCAACGTTCACGAAACATGGCTACGTTAATTTGCATAACCTGCATTATTGGACAACTGAAAATCCATGTTGGCTGCGGCAAGTTGCACACCAAACACCGTGGACGGTGAATGTACGGTTTGGGGTTCTGGAGGACAGAATTATAGGCCCCTATTTCATCGAAGGAAATCTTAATGGTAGGAAGTACACCACATTGTCACAAGAAAAATTAGGTTCCTTATTGGAAGAAATACCTTTAGGAACAAGGACCAGAATATGGTACCAGACCGATGGCTGCCCGGAACATTTTTCGCTGATGGCTAGAATTGAGTAGCAAAGACAATTCCCAAATCGTTGGATTGGACGCAGAGGAGATGTGTCGTGGCCGGCTCGTTCGCCAGACTTGATGCCTCTGGATTTTTTCTTGTGGGCATTCGTGAAAGACATTGTTTATAAAGGCGTTCCAACTGCATCTGAAGATATGCGAGAGAGAATTGTCAGAGCATGTGCTTCAGTAAGTGCCGATGTGATAAGGAATACCATTCACTCCATGATAAGAAGATTGCAGCACTGCATTGATACCAATGGTCATCACTTTGAACACCTTCTGTAAATGGACGTTCATGCCACCTTTGTGACCTTCGTTGAGTACATTAGTACATCTGCGGACGCTTCAACACGGACAGATTCGCGCGCATGTCTAGCTCTCAACCCGAGAGAAAGGATGTATACAGACAGAACATCGCTTGTATATGGATGCGAAAATTCAGGCTATCATACATAAAGTTGGAGGTATGCACAGGAAGCTAGCGACATATTACCAGACTCTTTTGAGAATGATGAACGCATTAACTGAGTTAGTTCGTTAGTTTTAAGTAGTTCTAAGTTCTAGGTGGCTGATGACCTCAGATGTTAAGTCCCATAGTGCTCAGAGCTGTTTGAACCATTTATAGAACACTGTTGCAGAAACAAACATGCCAAATTTAAACAGACGCAAAATCCCCAAGATTGGCGATCTTTTACAGAAGCTATAAATTTAGCGCGAACTTCAATGCGAGATGCTTATAACAGTTTCCACAACGAAACATTGTCTTGAAACTTGGCAGAAAATCCAAAGAGATTCTGGTCATATGCGAAGTGTGTTAGCGGCAAGAAACGATCAATGTCTTCTCTGCGCGATAGCAATGGAGATACTATCGAAGACAGTCCTGCCAAAGCAGAGTTACTAAACACAGCCTTCCGAAATGCCTTCGCAAAAGAAGACGAAATAAATATTCCAGAATTCGAATCGAGAACAGCTGCCAACAAGAGTAACGTAGAAGTAAATATCCTCGGAGTAGTGGAGCAACTTAAATCACTTAATAAAAGGAAGTCTTCTGGTCCAAACTGGATACCAGTTAGGTTCATTTGGGAGTATGCTGCTGCATTAGCTTCACACTTAAGAATCATATACAACCGTTCTCTCGGCGGAAGATCCGTATCCAAAGACACAGGCCCATATCGTTAACGTAGATATGCAGCAGGAATTTGGAACATATATTGTGTTCGAACATTATGAATTACCTCGAAGAAAACGGTCTATTGACACACAGTGAACATGGGTTTAGAAAACATTGAGCCGGCCGAAGTGGCCGTGCGGTTAAAGGCGCTGCAGTCTGGAACCGCAAGACCGCTACGGTCGCAGGTTCGAATCCTGCCTCGGGCATGGATGTTTGTGATGTCCTTAGGTTAGTTAGGTTTAACTAGTTCTAAGTTCTAGGGGACTAATGACCTCAGCAGTTGAGTCCCATAGTGCTCAGAGCCATTTGACCCAAGAAAACATTGTTCCATTGAAACACAACTAGCTCTTTATTCACATGAAGTGTTGAGTGCTATTGACAAGGAATTTCAAATCGATTCCGTATTTCTGGATTTCCGGAAGGCTTTTGACACGGTACCACACAAGCGGCTCATAGTGAAATTGCGTGCTTATGGAATATCGTCTCAGTTATGTGATTTCCTGTCAGAGAGGTCACATTTCGTAGTAATTGATGGAAAGTTATCGAGTAAAACAGAAGTGATTTCTAGCGTTCCCCAAGGTAGTGTTATAGGTCCTTTGCTGTTCCTTATCTTTATAAACGATTTGGGAGACAATCTCAGCAGCCGTCTTCGGTTGTTTGCAGATGACGCTGTCGTTTATCGACTAATAAAGGCATCAGAAGATCAAAACAAACTGCAAAACTATTTAGAAAAGATATCTGAATGGTGCGAAAAGTGGCAGTTGACCCTAAAAAACGAAAAGTATGAGGTGATCCACATGAGTGCTAAGAAGAACTCCTTAAACTTCGGTTACACGATAAATCAGTCTAATCTAAAAGCCGTGAATTCGACTAAATACCTAGGTATTACAATTACGAACAACTTAAATTGGAAGGACCACATAGAAAATTTGTGGGGAAGGCTAACCAAAGACTGCTTTTTATTGGCAGGACACTTAGAAAATGTAACAGACCTACTAAGGCTCATAGAAACTGAAGCAGTTAATCTACAGATGTTCTGTTTAAAGCTGATGTATCTGAAAGTTTGATTTTGGCTCTAATTAGAAGCCGGCCAGTGTGGCCGAGCGGTTCTAGGCACTTCAGTCTGGAACCACGACCGTTTCGGTCACAGTTTCGAATCCTGCCTCGGGCATGGATGTGTGTGATGTCATTATGTTAGTTAGGTTTAAGTAGTTCTAAGTTCTAGGGGACTGATGACCTCAGATGTTAAGTACCAAAGTGCTCAGAGACATTTTCTAATTAGAATAACATTTACACAATCTACCAAGTCCCGTACGAGTTCGTCAATGGCCGTTCTTGTGTGAACGCACACGCTATGCCCGAACTCGTACGGGACTTGGTAGATTAATCTGCCACGAGTAATGAGTATGATGGGCAAACATCTATTAGGCGCACTACGAATGTAGTGGTGTGGACATGGGAATGTGGATCTCATGGGGAGTGTGCAAGGGATAAGTTCCTGCAGACGCACTATCATCTGTGCCCTCGGTGGCTCAGATGGATAGAGCGTCTGCCATGTAAGCAGGAGATCCCGTGTTCGAGTCCCGGTCGGGGCACAGTGAAGTATATCAACGCCTGTTTGCAGCTAGGGTGTCTATTTAATTATCATTTCTTAAATGTGTGATTTAAGACTCCTGCTTTCCTTTTGCTGTGTTCTCTTACCGGACCTAGTGGTTAACTAATTACTTAATAGACTTAACGATATTATGTAGTACCATAATTTTCTCGACTTCTCTGAAAGATATTTTAATAAGGTATGACTGTGGCTATCGTATGCTTCGCGCACCGATCTTTTTACAGACGCGTGAATTTCTACTAACTTTTGCCTGTCGATATATGTGCGTTCTGTACTGAATAGAGAGTGCAACAGTCTCTCTTTCCTCTGGAATTTCCGACTTCGTTAGTAAACCAGGGAGAGTATTTTCCTTCCTTAATCCATTTACTCTTAC
Source organism: Schistocerca nitens (assembly GCF_023898315.1). Classification (NCBI taxonomy): domain Eukaryota; kingdom Metazoa; phylum Arthropoda; class Insecta; order Orthoptera; family Acrididae; genus Schistocerca; species Schistocerca nitens. Next base: position 968,310,566 of record NC_064616.1, on the reverse strand, counting down.
GAAATTATGCCCTTTCATTTTGTAAGTGGGATACTAGCAACTGCTCATCTGCTCTTTCCAACAGAAATGCTGTCATAGCATTCTCAATGAATTTCCTTACTTTAGTAACTATCGTGGCTAATATGATTCATGATCACTAATGCCCATCTCTATACCGATAAGGTCAGGCATGCTTAAAGCGACAAGTTCGAAAATTTTTCCATTGCGTGTGAGCTATCGAACAAGTTGCTCAAGACAACGTGTTGAAATGTTAATGAAAGACATTTTTATTTGTATAAATAATGACAAGGTTCCTAGGTTTACATTTTTTTTAATTTATCGAGCACATTCACAACATCACACATCCTACAAAATATACATAAAAAAGATATAATAAATACTATAGGTTTATTGTTATGTGAGTTGGAATATTTTTATAATAACGTGTACTTCGTACTGCACTATTTCATAGGTACATAATTTTTTACTTTTAATCATTTATAGAATTTTTTCAGATATTGTAGTAGAATCTCACGTAATGGTAACTGAGCCAATTCGTGCTTTAAAATATGAGACACATATTTTGTTGTCAAAGATTGCAAACATGTCAAAGGTATCGCATTCTGAAAACATTCGAAAAAATTCTATTCCACTAACGAAATTTCGACAGGACATTCGTCTAGCTAAATATTTAAGTGATTAACGTTGCAAGATCACAGGTTAATTTAGGCGCGGCATAAGCCGCTGCAAATGTGAAGATCTGGTCTATTAATAATAGGTGCAACCGACAGAATGTTGAATGCAAACACGTAAACGTGCATGCACTGTGTTGTACAGGTGCCGGATATTAGTTTGTGCGATAAAGTTCCATGCCTGTTGCAGTTGGTTGATCAGTAAATGGACGGTTAATACTGTTTGTGGATGACGTTGGAGTTGTCGTCTATGATATCCCATACACGCACGCTCGATTGGAGACAGATCTGGTGATCGAGGAGGCCAAGGCTACATATCGACCATCTGCAGACCATTTTGGTTTATAACCGCGGTATGTGGGCGAGCGTTATCCTTTTGGAAAACATGCCTGGAATGCTGTTAATGAATGGCAGCACAACATGTCGAATCACCAGATTGACGTAAAGTTTTGCAGTCGGAGTGCTTGGGATACTCACGAGACTGCTCCTGCTGTCATATGAAATCGCACCCAACAACAAAATTCCAGATGTAGGTGCAGTGTGTCTAGCACGCAGACTGGTGGTTTGCACGCCCTCAACTGGCCTCCTTATAACCAACACACGGTCGTCATTTGCACCGAGACATAAACAGAAGGCACAACAGATTTCCACCCCGCCCTCCAATGAGCTCTCGCTTGACAGCACTGAAGTCGCAAATGGCTGTGGTTTGGGGTCGGTGGAATGACATCTGACCCAGGACAGTCCATGAAGTAATCGATTTATAAGAGTTTGTTGTCTCACTGTGGTGCCAACTGCTGCCCAAATTGCTGCTGCAGGTTCAGTTCGTTGTTCCAGAGCCATACGCCGAACACTACGATCTTCCCTCTCGGTAGTGCCACGTGACCGTCCGCAACTATTCTTCTTGCGACTGTGCATTATCGTGACCACCGCTGCATCAGTCATGTACAGGAGCTACAATCCTACGATCTCTTTCTGCAGTGTCTAACTACCCTACCACAACAAAGGTCAAAATTTAATAATGATTGTGGTGTTGCTCACGCTGCTAAATAGTGAATTTTCGGGCAACAACAAAGTTATTATGTGGCAGATGTCATTAGGCACAGTTAATAAAGTCATTTCATGTAATAATGAATAAACTAGGCACCCATCTTTTCGTGTTTCCCACGCTGGTGTCGTTGTAAAATCATGGCTCATTCGTCGAAAATCTAGGTGGTGATGATTCCAAGCTCGGATGCAAAGACGCCTAGGTTTCATTCTGCGATATTCAAAAGTTTTGTAGATGCGCTTCACAAACCATTTTTGAAGATTAGACTTTTGCAGGACAATGGTGATGTAAAAAAGCAATCAGCACTCCGAATTTAAGTTACACTTCTTTTTTTATTACTTTTGCTGCAATATCACGTAACACACAAAACATCACTTCACAATACAAAACATACTTGAAAACATCTTCCTCATTGTTAATGTTCACATTTTATAAGCTGACTACAATATGCGTCTATTCAACAAGACGACCAAGACTTGACTTTTCAGTCTCTAACTCTCTACCTAACTAACTAATAATCGCTTACGCGCCCAAAAATCAGAGTTACAAGTATGACAAAGATCATAGTTGTGGTGTCACCGCCAGACACCACACTTGCTAGGTGGTAGCTTTAAATCGGCCGCGGTCCATTAGTACATGGCGGACCCGCGTGTCGCCACTGTCAGTGATCGCAGACCGAGCGCCACCACACGGCAGGTCTCGAGAGACGGACTAGCACTCGCCCAATTGTACGGACGACGTAGCTAGCGATGCACACTGACGAAGCCTCGCTCATTTGCAGAGCAGATAGTTAGAATAGCCTTCAGCTAAGTCAATGGCTACGACCTAGCAAGGCTCCATTAGCATTACATAGCTTGTATCTAAAGAGTCTCCCTTGTATCGTCAAGAGCGATGTACCACAAGGATGGATTAAAGTTAAGTATTCCAGGAGCTACGTACTTTTCTTTATAGCGTTCATTACGTATCCTGTTTCAGACCTATCTACTAGCCTGCGTGAGTTAACACGTGCCTTTCGGCTACTTCCGAGTGGCGTGGCTGTCTTGTTACGCCACAACAATAGTGACAAAAGAAAGAATACACATAAGAATAGTATCATTGCAACATAAACATATCGATGTATCAAAGTACCTCTACATTAATGAAATCAAATCTGAATGTTGCCTCAGAAATATGTTAACTATGCTACAGAAATACAGTAGAATATTGCTGGTATCGAAAGGTTGAGTTGAGGTGCCGTTATGGTTACGTAATTCAAGTACCATTACAAGTGTCACAGAAGAAACAGCCAGCTTCTTGTAGCTTTCTTAAATGACCTCATTCACTCAGTGAGGTGTTGATAACGGTGTCTTTGTCGCCTTATAAGCATTCTTGTGTAACATCAGCTCAGCGCAGCCAATCCCAAAGTTAACTAACGCTCACGGCAGTTACAGCGTGTATTTGAAGCAGGCCTGATTTGCATCCTGATAGTGGCGATACTAGCGCCACTTTTATGCAACTAGTGCGAAATCTGAATAGACATCATCTTTCAGATGTAGAAACACGCCTACAATCTCTAGTTTGTGTCCCACAAGTCGTTCTTGATGTTTGCGATTTCTTTTCCAACAGTATATAAATAAGCACTGAACAGTCCGTTACAAAGTACACGTAATTATTAACACACCCCAGACAGTGAACAAACGCATGCCGAGGCGCAATAAGGCCACACAAATCTGTCGGAGATCCCGCATGCCGACCGGCTACACACATAGCGGCGCTACCCGCAGGAAATAGAAGAAACAACTTTAGCTTGTTCGTCTCTACAATAATACAAACGAACTTTGCTTCTCCATGACAACGCAAGATCTCACACAAGATTACCCACCCGAGAGGAGTTCACAAAACTCCATTGAACTGTGCTTCCTCGCCCACACTGCAGCCCGGAATTGGCACATTCCGACCTCCATCAGTTTGGCCTAATGGAGCAGTACATAGATAATGGGGAGGTTACTGATGTACAGGAATCCTGAATAAAACCAACCTGCTTTCAGAATAAAATGTCTTGCAGTACTTTCTTAACTCCCAATCATAAAATTGCATGGTATGTGTATTTTCGTGCTACAGACTGTAAACTTTCTTTGAGTGATTCTCAAACTGTTTCGGCGCAATTGGGTGGCCAGTAAAAGGATCCCATAATTAACTAGAGTTCACCTAGACCTGTTAAACTTCGCAGTCAGTCTGGATTCCTCGATAAACGCAATATCTTTGTCGGCTGCAATGAACAATCCCACTCATATGGCGTCTTATCTGACCTTTTGACAGCGCCAGATTTCCTGGTGCGCAATAAAATCAGAAATTTTATTACGAATACTTCAACAAAAGACTGTTAAAATTTAGACATAAAAAAACTTGTGCACTTCATAGGTACTCTACTATACCCGAGTAGTTACTTCTTTGTGTAATGCGATCCTAATCTGTCAGGGGAGTCCTACAGTTCTCCAGTCTACAACGCCAGCCCAGAAATCTGCAGCCAAGACTGTCATAGAATCGATGGAGCTTTTGGTTGAGACCCTCCTCTAGGCTCTAGACCAAAGGACACCGATCATTTCAGGGAATGATGCTATAAATTGTGGGCTCTGTTTGCACACCGCACGTAATGCCAGCAACTTTCACCACATCCGCCAGCCGCCCCTATCAACTGAGGATGGCTGCAGAACCCAAGTGACAGACTTCATTGGTCGGCCGGGGTGGCCGTGCGGTTCTAGGCGCTATAGTCTGGAACCGAGCGACCGCTACGGTCGCAGGTTCGAATCCTGCCTTGGGAATGGATGTGTGTGATGTCCTTAGGTTAGTTAGGTTTAATTAGTTCTAAGTTCTAGGCGACTGATGACCTCAGAAGTTAAGTCGCATAGTGCTCAGAGTAAAAAAAAAAAAAAAAAAAAAAAAAGCCTTCATTGGTTCCGACGTGAGCCAAAACTTGCAGACGACTGCACCCAACACTCTCGATAACCATAGGCAGGGCCTCCTCCCAATATCAGATAATACCCCCCCCCCTCCTCCCCGCAGACTTGTTAGAGTGAATATTCGATTTCTTTCAGGCCCTGGACACTATTTCCCTCAGGGGCTATATAGTAGACGGAATATTAGACCTCCTGATAACTATAAAACCCCTCCCTCATTGCCTACTCTGACCGTGATGAAGGAGCGGCCACCTATTCACGCACAGGGTGAACGGCTGAGGTTGGATGGGCAGTCTCCACTTTGCGCGAACACGTTACCACCCGTCGCTTACCTTGTAGTGAGGGCGGATGCACTGTGTCGCATACGCTGGAAGGTGCCCCACCAGCAGAGCCCATGGGTGAAACAAGCGACACCTGAGGTGCTCCATTCAATGCTCCAGATACTCCTCCATCGCTACATCCCGAGGCACCAGCATGTAAACAGACAGTGGCCGATAGCGTCTTCAGCTGTTCACGAATGCTGAAGCCGGCCGCGGTGGCCGAGCGGTTCTAGGCGCTTCGGTCCGTAACCGCGCGACTGCTACGGTCGCAGGTTCGAATCCTGCATCGGGCATGGATGTGTATGATGTCCTAAGGTTAGTTAGACTTAAGTAGTTCTAAGTTCTAGGGGACTGATGACCTCAGATGATAACTCCCATAGTGCTCAGAGCCATTTCAACCATTTTTGAACTAATGCTCACTTCCTACCTGTCCTAGTACTCATAACGTAAAAATTAACTATAGAAGTACTCATAAAAAGCTAAATACGTGGAGTGGCACCCACATGCCTTACTCATACTGTGGCATCAATCAGTCAGGCGTGCAAGATGAGTGGTCTGCCATGCGAGTGGGCTCATTCTTATTTATCGAGTAACATGAACTCTAGTACTCACAATTAAGTTACAAGTTATTCTCCTGTTTGAATATTACGTAACGGAAATGTACATCTGACTATAAGTAATTTACACAACTCTGACTGTTCACTACGCACTGGCAATACCACATTTTCTTTCTTATTTACCGGCTTTTATCAACACGTGGCCATCGCACTGAATATGAATGGCGCACACATTATAAATTCTGGATATCATGACAACATACAATTCGAAGGAAAAGGCCACCAATCTTTTTCTTTTCACTATCTTATTTATTCCGATAAATTCTATAACCTAAACACACAAATTCTATAACCTACAACAATAACACATGAGAAATTCCGCCCAGTGGGCATGGCTTTACATTGGTGATTCTCTATCTTATGGTCTCGTAATTATTTAATGCTACAGTGCACTTTCTGGATAGGATGGTGGATCTTTTGCTATATCTCACACTTCGACTCTCACAACCATAATCACGAAACTTTCCTCCAGACCGAGCGGTACAAAAGGAACATGCATAACCCACTACCTCTGAAACTACCTTGCTACTCTCCCATGCAAACCACACACACTTAAATTACATGACATACACCACACTGCAACATGGAATACAACACAAGGAATAGTCACAACATTATAATCACATCACTTTCAGCTTTCCCACTTCAATTGGTATTCATCCCAGTTTCACACGACACTGCCCCACTTCGTAACTTTTCTTTCCTACTACGAACTCTCGACGATATATGCACGTCTTCCTGTGCAATGCAAGCCAAGTGGCGTTGCTGGATAGACGCCTGACTCACCTTGCTTCTCTCTCAGAGTATTATAGTTTGAATCAAGCGTCACACGGAAACATAACACGCAAAGTAATATTAAGAACATATTCATCACACACGCGAGTCCTCAACTGATACCATGGACATGTACTTCTCTTTATCCTTTGTCTCATACACAGATTGAGACTCACGCAGTACTCACCACGTGGAAGTACTCGTCTCTAATTTCAAGTCCTGCACACGCCATTTCTTAAATATTTCTAACTTATAGTACACAAGCTAGTAATTCAGCTTAACTTAAGCACTCGGAAGTATTTCAACTTATTGCTACACATGGTTTCATTGTGACCGTTTGTCACTTCCGAAGATTACTACGATCCCCTTAATATTACCTGCCTGACATTTAATTCTCCCGACAAAACTTCTTGAAATAGAGAAATTATTATTCTAAACTACTCTTAAGTATTTCACATGCATACCATGTCTCCACTCTTTTGACCTTACGGAGCACACCTAAGACAGGTCTTACGAAAACTAGATCCAGCGGCAGAGTGCTGAAACATGGCCCTTCTTCAGGTCCTCTCGCACCTCTGCCGAAGTGGGGGAGCACCTTGCTACCGTATTGGTCAGCCACATTTCAGGCGCTCAAAGCTACGGTAAATTTCATCTCTTTGATTCCACCAAAGGTGGCCAAAGGATCGTCTCAAAGATGATCATATATTCACATTCACTATCTGCGGTTAGCAGACGACCATACATTCATTCATTTCACAGATCTCACCAAACTGGATGTAGGGATTTATTTTGTGGGAGTGCACATGTGATCAATTAAATAAATAAATTGTCATTCTTTCCCACACTGGTATCCGGCTTCTCTGTATTAATTGAAATTGAGTTATTTTTACAA